>NC_074715.1:17333875-17633875 GCF_947242115.1 Biomphalaria glabrata
TTTAAATACTATCAATCAAATGTAGACCTGAAGGGTCATGCTTTCATTTGGTGGGGGGAGGGGAGGGAGGGGATGTCTGCGTGTTTTAGAAAGAGAGAATGAGAGAGAAAAAAATTACATAGAGGTAAAGAGAAAAAAGAAGAGAGAGAGAGAGAACTGGATTGAGTGAGAGTGAGTAAGAAACTGAGAAACAATTTGACGAGGAAGTTGCAGTGGAGAAGGTGAAAGTTCTGATGGAGAAAAGAATGAGCTTCTTAACATATCAACCATAAAAGACTCAAAGATAAAGGCACATTTATATGCGTCCATATGACAGTGTTTCCCAAATTTTTGACCTATGTGTACCCCTTCTAGAATTTTCGTAACGCTGAGTACCCTTCGCCCCCTTCCAAAAAAAAAAAGACTTATTAACAATAAAAATTTATTTTATGTTTGTTTTGTAGGCCTATACAATCTAAAAAAATGGAAACATAGTTTTTACATTGAAAAAGGGGGCGTGTCGACGGAAGTTATAACATCTCTATCCATTTCTTTGTAGAAATTTCTTAAAATGTAAAATAGAATCGTATCTGATTTTGTAAAAACTTTTTAAAAAATAATAAAAATAGTTTAAAACTTATATTTTATTCTACTTTATAAATTAGATAGGTATTATTTTTTTTATCAAAAGAGTTAACTATGTGCAACGCTTACCCCCTACAACTTCTTCCCATACCCCTGGGAGTACGCATACCCCACTTTGGGAAACACTGCCATATGCAAATGTTTCGGCATTTCCTCTTCATCCATCATTGCATGTAACAAAAAGGTGCATCCATTTCCCTAAAGACATTTTCCTCTCACCAAGGGAATGAGTTTCGGCAATAGCCAAACGTGGATCTTGGGAAAGGTTTCAAAGGGAAATCAATCTACTAGGAACAATGATAGCAGCGACGTGGCCAAAGCGCTTATCTTAGTTATAAAATATTAATTTCAGAAACCAAAATACTGGGTCGGATGCTGATAATGTCAAGGTTGATAAAGTTGCCGATAATAGCGCCTTCAATGAGGTTGTTTTTTTATTACACCAATTTAAAGATCTTCTGTTTAAATAGAAAAAAAAAGTTGTAAAAGATAACACAAAACAATAGGTAGCTGTTCAATTAGTCGTTGTGTAAAGTACATTTTTACGACTTTCCATTAGTAGGTCTACAAAGATCTATGCGAATCCACATGCAACCTCCCTGGAGACTACATATGTAACTGTTGAAAACACATGTATAATACTCTCATATTTAGGAAGTCCACATAGCTATCAATAATATTAAAAACCATGTTTTATATAAACTTAAGTCAGATATTGGCGGTAGTGGTGGTGAAACTTGGCAAAATTTGTATAATGCATTAGTAGGACAATTTAGTCAGAAATTAAGCGTGCTTGGATGAAAGCATCATTTCCTAAGGCCTTGTTTATATAACTGGTAGAAGCCCACATTATCTCCCTTGAAGAAGCGAACAACACAACATCAACATGGTAGTATAGTGTATGTATGTATCGACACACACACACAGGGGTGCCAAAGTAGGTCTAAAGTGCTAAAACAAAAAAAAAAAGAGAAACACGTATAGATTTACTGCATTTTTTATACTGAGAGAATAAAAAGAAATGATTAAAAGTACATACTTGCTTGATTAAGAATAAGTAATGTTTTAAGTGAAAGGAAATATTTATGCGACATTTGTTTTTTTGTAGAATAAATGCAGTAAATGTATGCATTTTTTAATATTTTTTTTATCTGTTTACTTATTTTTGCGCACACACACCCAGGTGTGAAGTTGTAGCAACTATTACAGAGCATTAATTCAAAAACAAACACATGAGGTTACAAAAAATCATTTATTCTCATCATGAGTTTTAAAGACTTTTTATTTTCTAATTTGAAATCATTTGAATTTTCTTTGGCAGCAATGTCCAGTACAAAACTCAAAAGAAAAGAGTATTTAAAAACATGTATATAGATATATATTTTATGTACATTTTCTTCTCAATGTCTGAAACAAAATAAATGTGACCTCTCTTTTTATTTTAAAAATAAAAATGATAAAAAGTTTGAGCCTATGGTACATTGAAAGACAAAGTGTACACTTGAAATGAAATATGTTGGTATAAAGGTTTTTGATTCAGTTTCATTATCTTATGTGTTGACCAAGTAGGTGAGAGGATTAAAAGGATCAGATAATCAAAAGCAAACTTTTGTAGTATAGCCTTGGAACAAGTAAGTCAAAATGGCAAAGAACCTACTATAAAGAAAGAGAATGTTAAATGTAAAAGAAACTAGGGAAAGATAACTCAAGTAGTCAATGGTGATCTTCACATCAAGGCAGAATACAGAGAAGTCCAAAACATGTAACAAAGGCTCTAATGACAAGAAAACAAACAAAAATTAAGGGAATGTTCAAAAGACTATGAATCAGTTTATCAGCACATTTTACACAAAGTATCAGTTTTTTTTTTTAATGTGTTCACATTATAAAATGAGTAGGAACAAATATCCATAAAATGCATTACTGGAAAAGATCTTTAAAAAAAAAAAAAAAAAAAAAGCTGAAAAATTATGCAAAAAAAAATTCTCACTTTAAAATAATGTGTAGCATATTTCAAAAACAATGACTGCTGTTATTTATGTCCTTGATTTTTTATGATATCAAAACTCGGCAGATGATAATTCTCTCATAAACTTTCAACATTAAAGAAAATTAGAATCATTTTGTCAGACATATTGCTGTCATATTTGTATTTAGTATTAATCTACATAGGCCAAGTGGAACCAAAAAATTCTTAAAAAAAAAAAAGATGAACAGGAAAAATCTGGGCAACCAGCAGCAAGTATTACCAAACATCCATAAAAATATTTATGGCCAGATGATAAAAAACTCCATAAATCTCACAGAGAATGTTGTGGCTTTTGTTCCACTTAAAGTTACAAAAAGGCAAGGTGAAAAAGAATGGAGTTTCTAGTATAATAAAACACCTCATTTAATTTAAAAGTTCTTGTTTAAGATTTCATTAAAGTTTGAAATGCTAAATAAAGAGACCATTAAGATTAGGCATTTTTTTGGTATTTATTTTTAAAAAATCAAGAACTCCAGGCACTTGAGGATATTTTATGCAAGGATCAGTTAACCTTGTGACGAAATCCTTTCATCTAAGTATACATTTTAAAAAAAATAAACTACACTTCAGTGTTTTATAAGAAAGCTATGAATACAGTTGCATTGTCTTTACAGATGCTGTATGTAGTATATATTGAATGATAATTAAAACATATTTAATCAAACAAGAATTTTTTTTTCCTTTTAACCTAACAGAAAGATGTACAACATTTTTTTCATCAAATTTCTGAAGTTAATAATGCTGTAAAAATCCTGTACAATTGTAAAAATATATAGTTACAAAACTTTAATAAGAGTATAAAACAGTTATAATACCCTAATGAAAATTTAAAAAAACATTTCATAGAGTCTTAAAAGCCAGAAAGAAATAAGATTTCCACTAGATCTTGTGGAACAGATCAATTTATTTGTAGCTGACCCTTTTACAATGTCTAAAGCTCAAATGAAAAGGTTTTTGGAGTCACAAATAAATTTTCTTTCTGCAATACAGTTTTCCTAATAGTTTACAATTTTGTAAATACATATGTATTGAATACGTCTTCAATATAAATTGATAAGAATAGTGTCATACCAGTCGTTGCCAAAATATTTAAATTGTGACAATAGGATTAGGGGGGGGGGGGGGGGGGGGAAAAGGCTAAAAAAAATGTTTAAATAATAAAAATAATAAAAGTAATAAAACATCAATAGTTAATTTTTAAAAAGGGAAAATACAGAATTTCCAGATCACTAATAAGTTATAAAATACTAAGATTGTGGCAGTGTGTATATAAAACACTCCAAAAAGAAACTCATCAAGACAAAGGTAATGTAGCATTATGTCACAAAAGTAGGAAAGATATATTAATGAGATCATCAGACTGCATAGCAAAGAGTATGGCTAAAAGAACTCAACTGGTCTAGTATATTTGAGTCTGGAGTTCATCCAAGTAAATACATTGCTCCTAGAAGTAAAAAAAAAAAAAAAAAAAAAAAAAAGATTTCTATTGCAGAATTAAACAAGAATTGAGTGAGTACATATGTCCATGTCATATGCATATATATGTTTTGTAAGAGTTTCATTAGCAACTCATTCTTTCTCTTTCTTAATTACATTTGTCTAAATCAACAGAATCTTCAACTAATGCGTATGTTCTTCAGTCTTAATAGAATAGAGCTAGAGATATAAATTTCTTTTTTAGCTTCAATTTATCAAACAAGTCATTCTTATATTCTTATTATTTTTTTAAATTGCCTTTGTGTATCACACCTTTCCTGCTTACAGCATGCTCAATGTGATATAGTCCAATCTCTTAAGTGAACCAGTAGGGGGAGGGAGGATCCGGAATAAGGTTGGTTTGCTGCCTCACTCAGTCAGGTTCTGAACTTGAACCCCCTTGATAGGTAGCTAGGTGTTTTTTTAATTATAACAATAATAGTTGTAAAAATTCAGCTATAATATAATAGCATACTTTAAATCCAGGAATTTAATACAAATACATTTTTAGTTTACAAATGTATTTCATTTACTTGTGAGTCAACATAAATAGAATTGACTTGTGAATGAACATAATAGATATCTTCAACATAAAAAAAGACGAACAATTTTTCATTGCACAAAATATTAATGGTATGCAAACATAGTGTTTATTTGTTTACTTCTAGGTTGTAAAACATGTTAATATTGGAATGTACATTTTTACATTATGTTAAGAGGTAAAAATTCTTGCTAGAGAATACCAATTGTATAATTTGGCTATTGCTCATAATTTACTTTGTGTGACCTATAATTACAAACTGAGCTACAAAATTGGCGAAACCGATGAAAATCAAGAATCCATGAAAAGTGATTTTGATCCAACTGAGAGTTCTGCTCTGATAAGATGAGACTAGATACACAGCACAGGGTAAGGCTATAGCATAGGAAAATCCACAGAATCCACCCACAAAACTGAAAAGAAAATGAAATCAATTGAATTACACTAAAAATTTTTAAGAATTTTTATTTTCCTTTTACTTTAGATAATATATTATTTAAGAATGTTTATTTTTTTCTTTTAACTTTAGATAATATATTATTTAAGAATTTATATTTTTCTTTTTAACAATTTCAATGTATAAAAAAAAACATTTTATGACTTGGATTTTTCTGAAACTTTAGAAAAAAAAGGTGTCTAGTTAAGCTAAAAAATGTATGAACAAGTAAAAGAAAAACTACAAGCATTGGCAACAAACTTGTTTTGAGAAATACTATTAAACAATACTATCAAACTGTATTAGTCATGTAATTTTTAATGGATCTTGCAACAGCAAAAATTAAAAAAACAACAACATTTTAGCAAATAAATGACAGGATATAATTTATCTGATTTCTGAAATATCATTAAATATTTGGGGCATGGTGGCTGAGAGGTTAAGTGCTTGGCTTCCAAACCTGGGGTCCAGGGTTCAAATCTTGGTGAAGACAGGGATTTTGAATTTCCGAATTTTTAGGGTGGCCCTGAATCCACCCAACTCTAATGGGTACCTGACTTTAGTTGGGGAAAGTAAAAGCGGTTGTTCATTGTGCTAAAGAAACAGATGACCATAACATCATCTTATCTAACCTATACATCGCAAGGTCTGAAAGGGGAACTTTATTTTACTTTTTATATATTTAAATTTGATTGTAAGATTTTAATTTATTTATAGTAAGCACTTTATTCTTATCACTTCAAATCAAAAAAAAAAAACAAAAAAAAACAATGGCACGAAAACAACAACTTAGTAAATGTACCTGATTATATGGCCAATGGAAGGGAGAAACACAGCAAAAACAACAGACAATGCAACAATGATGATGTTCAGCAATACCACATGTTTCAAACTGAGTATGAGAAAAGGAAATTCACTATTTGAAATTTATTAAGTAAACAAGCAAAATACAAAAAAAATACTTTTTTAAAAAACAAAGCTTATATTAAGTGTATCAATTAGTTTGGATCAGTTGTGTATTTAAATTTGTAATAGATCTAAAGCTTTTAGCTTTCTCAATATGCTATGATCCTATCACTTGTCAATACCAGTTGAAAAGGCGTGGGGGAAAAAGAACAGCGTATCTTGGTGATCGTTTTTAAAATATAAATGAATTCGAACTCATGGGTTAAAGCCTTCTCAGGCTTCTCAAGCCAACACAGTAACCACTCAGCTAGCGAAAAGGGTATGAACATGGAAGATTGTAGAGTTATCTATTGTTTCTATTTCATGTTTGTGTTCATTGTATAGTTATCAATTGTTTCTATTTCATGTTTGTGTTCAATACCCTTCCGATGAGAGGACTAATTCAGCATATACCACCACTTCAGTCAAGTACTAATTCTTTATCTTGTTCAAGAAGCCAATCAAAATAATTAATTACCAATAGTTAATTAACTGTTTGATTAATTTTTTTCTATTCTTGTATTGTCAGGTAAAAGATATAATTGTGTGAAATTTCAGCTTGATCTGAGATTGGGTGAGGGAGAAATAGCATGTACAAACATTTTACCAGACAGACAGAGTGAGTTGATATAAGCTTTGTTAAAACATGCTGATTGTATAAAACTTGAAACAAATGAGGAAGAAATATATTTTTTCCCTTTCTTTACATCAGCCCAACAAAGTTTTTTTTTCTAAGAATACAGAAAATCTTCAAACTTTTTAAAAGAGTTGATCTTTAATGAATAGAATTTTTAAACATAAACTTTTAAAGAATATTTATTGAACACAAAGAGTTTGATATAAATATATGTAGTCAACAACAATGACAGTTTCTAGAAAGTGACAATTATATGTCTCTTTCAAAATATTAAAAGGGGGCGCAGTGGCCGAGTGGTAAAGCACTTGGCTTCTGAACCTGAGGTTCCCAGGTTTAAAACCTGGTGAAGACTGGAATTTTTAATTTTGTGATCTTTAGCCACCTCAGAGTCCACCCACTTCTAATGGGTACCTGACATTAGTTGGGGAAAAGTAAAAGGGGTTGGTCATTATACTGACCATGACACCCTTGTTACCCTTGAGCCACAAAAACAGATGATCATCTGCCCTATAGAGCACATGGTCTGAAAGAGCAACTTTACTTTACTTTTTTTTTATAGCTGAATTCAGACAGATTAGGGGATGTTCATAAGAATAAAGGGGAGTTGGGAAAATGTGTCTTTGGAGGGTTTTTAAAAATTTTGTTGATGAACTTAAATGAGCTATTGAGCTCAGGATAAAAAATATAATGACTTGTCATCAAGAAAATAGCTAATTAATAGGCTTGCATTTTTTTTTTAATTACAAAAATGGTTAGTCAATAAGCAATTGATAAGTTGGTGACTTTATATAAAGGAAATGTGGATATTTTCAGAGTCTGGGTTATTTATTTAAAGTCTGATTTAAAATTCAATGTTACCTGGGCCATACTGATCGAAACAAGAAATGCAAAAGTTGTGCTCTAATAATAAATGTCAGAAGAGGCAAGACACACAACATCTGGAAGAACAGTCCAATGCGAGCAACAAAGGCCATAATGTCTACAGAGGCTATGTTGTTCAGGAAGTTCTAGGACATGACATGAAAAAAAAAGTATAGAATAAAATAAAATATTTTTTATTTCATTTAGCTATACAGATTCATTATGCTATCTAAGTGAAATTCTTATGACATTGTCTTTTACATTTTAATCAAAGTGTTTCTAAACAGTGAAATGATGCTTAAAATTTTAATTATAGCCAAATATTTATTTAAAATTAATAATAGTAGGTGTTAAATATAAGCATTTCTATTTAACAAGATAATGAATAGGCCTACAATTATGTTCAGTATATCAAGTCATTTAATTTACGACCCTAAAGTTAACATTCAAGTTTAGGTTTTAGTACATAAAGCTTTCTGTTTCTTAATTTTTTTTTCAAGCAAGCAGAAATTTCATTTGCGTTATAAGAATCAAATGCCCAATGGTGAATTAAAAACAAGTTTATCCTTTTTTTTTCTTCACAGCAGCTAAATTTTCAGCAAACAAAACTAACGTCACATCTATTTGTAAAGACTCACATCTTCAATGCATGATTTATGTAGAGGAAATGAAGCATAGAAAACAGCACCTATCAAAGTGTAGGTAATGCAAACTAAGCAATAAGCAATCAGCAAGTCTCTGGTCTGAAAAAAGAGAAATGTCGTAGGTTTTAAAAACTTGTGGCTTCACATAAAAATTAAAAATGTTCCAATCCAGTCGACTCTAATTTTATTAATACCTGAATGAACTTTACTTACATTATTTTCTGGATATTTTTGGTTCCGCACAATTGAGATGACTGCATTTTGCAATAAATATGCCAGTGCTGCTACCCCTGTCAGTGCAGGGAATGACCATTCAGCCACTGGCATCAAAAGAAGGAAAAAGAAACTCTAATTACAATTTGCTGTTGACAGTTTTAACAGTTCTTAACTAATTATAAATAATCCTATAAGATTTATCACAAATCTGTTGGTTAGATCAGTGTTAGAAACAGATCAATAATACAGCCAAATTGATAATATCCTATGTCATTTAAGATCAAGTGTCACTGGTTAGATCAATATCAGGGACTACATGTAATACAATAAAGTTGTCAATTCATTCTTACGCTCAATGGTAATCTAGAAGGAAGTTAATTTGGAGACAAAGAAACAGTTACCTGGGCTGTAAGAAGGAGAAAAATCATGGTTCTTGTTAATATCAATATGCATTCCCCATTGACCAGCCTTGACCAACACAAAAACAATCAGGTAAATTACAGAAAGAGTACCTAAATATATTGAAAACATATTTATGAACAAATTTTTGTGCATTAGTAGAATCACTAAAATAATGTCAAAGCTTAATTGATTAAATCTACAAAACAGTATGCACATTTGGCATGCACTATGTCGAAAGACTTGCACTGTATTGATAGGCTTAATAAAACTTCAATAAAATGGACTATAAAGTTTCAATCTAATTAAATTATCTAATTACATTATTAACTTACCAAAAGAATTGAACTTGGTAAAAAATGTTGGAGATTTAAAATTGATGAATGGAAAAATAAGAAGAATCAAATAAAGTGGAATAGTTTTAGTCTCATCCCACAACTTGGCAAATACATCATTATTGAATATCACAATCTCTGTCTTATTGTAACATGTAGCTGAAACATTTCAAAACAATAAACAAATTCAACATATCACAATCTCTGTCTTATTGTAACATGTAGCTGAAACATTTAGAAACAATAAACAAATTCAACTACAATATTATATACTTTCACAAGAGCAAAGTAAATCTAAAATAGAAGTTTTCCAAAACAAAGTATTTGGATTAGTTTTTAAATTTAATTCTTGTAGCTTAACACATACAAACAAAATTGATTAGCTGTTTAAATTTCACTTAATTATATAACTTAACTACATTTCTGGTTTACTAACAAAAAATGGTTAATAACAACTTTTAGAGTATCTGATTAGGCTATTAAAATGTTTTAAATTTTATTTAGCATTTTTACAGCTTAGTTGGTTTCTTATTTCTAAATTATTACAACTTTTAAAACTTCACTGTACATACATACTTTCTAACACTCTTGTAAGGTGGTAAAACTCTAGCTTGAGATGAGATGTCAAAATAAATGAGTTAAGAGATACTAAAACCTTAAAACTATCAGACTTCCACAAACTTTCAATTTGATTTTGAGTTTACTGCCTCTGTTAAGATACACCTCAACAAGGATATTAAGGGTAGCTCTCTTTATTTAAGAGTTTTGTTTTTTATTGATACTACTGCCTCCATATAGTCTTATGGTTTAAATAACATTTATTGAACAGATTTAAACTCTACATACCATCAGAAGGAAAAGACAGATATGAATGAAAACTTCCATTAGGTTCATGAGAGCCAACCTTCACATGACCTGATAACATAAAAAAATGTAACACCAAATATTTGACTTAGAACCAAACTTCTTCAACTATATTAAAAACAAAAGCTTCAGACTAAGAGGAAAATAAATAAAATGAAAAAGAAGCAAACAAGTGTACTTTTTTAAAATTCTTACAGCCTGTGTAGCACAGGAAGTCTTTATGAAAGCTAATAATACTTCAGAAAATTAATTAGAGACACTGCTTTCCAATACAAGATTTTGTTATATGAAAAAAAAATGGCTTCAAAAGATATCTTTATTAATATGTATATGGTAAAAAAAAACATTGTCATAGTGATGAAAATCAAAAATAATTACTGTATATAAAGATTCCAATGTGATAAAGAAAATTTGACATTAGAATCCAGTATACGATACAGCCTCCCAATAAAGTTAACAATGAACAAAGAATAGCCACTCCCTCTGTAATTCTGCCCAAGTAGCATTTGACAGCATCAGAAAATTCAACAAGAGCTTCACCTAAAATAAAACATTTTCTCTGTTACATTATTTATATTATTCATAAAATATAAATATTCATGGAATACACTTTATAAAAGAAGAAGAAAAAAGTAGCTTTATTATTTTTTTTATTTTTTTGTAGAGTGCAATTTCTTACTATAAGCATGCTCAACATGCTATGGTCCAATTTCTTTTGTAAACATGTGGATGGAGGGGTATCTGGAAGAAGGATTTTGTGCTACCGCTAAGAGATCTTCAAACACAACTCAGCCTGAGTCAGGATTTGAGCTCAATCCTCTTTGATAGGTGGCCAAGCAGTAAATGCCACTCAATCACAAATCCCACACAGATGTGTTCACAATTTTATTTTGGAAATTATTCTTGCATTCAGTTACAGCACTTACTAATTATTTCTCTTTACTAATTCCACACAATTGTGTTCATAACTTTATTTTGGAAATTATTCTTGCATTCAGTCACAGCACTAACCAATTATTTCCATTCACAAAGCCTAAAATGGAGACGTGGTGGCAGAGTGGTTAGGCACTTGGCTTCCAAACCTGGGGTCCTGGGTTTGAATCTAGATGAAGACTGGGATTTTGAATTTTGGATTTTTGAGGGGCCAATGAATCCACCAGGAGGCGCAGTGGCTGAGCGATAAAGGTCCCAGGTTCGAATCCTGGTGAAGACTGGGATTTTATAATTTTGGGATATTTGGGCACCCCTGGGTCCACCCAGCTCTAATGGGTACCTGACATTAGTTGGGGAAAAGTAAAGGCGGTTGATCATTGTGCTGGCCACATGACACCCTCATTAACCATAGGCCACAGAAGCAGATGACCTTTACATCATCTGCCCTAAAGACCACAACATCTGAAAGGGAAACTTACTGAGTCCATCAAACTCTAATGGGTAACTGCTTTTAGTTGGGGAAAGTAAAGGCAGTTGGTCATCATGCTGGCCACATGTCACCCTACTTGTTAACCATTGGTCAAAGAAACAGATGACCTTAAGATCATCTGCCCTATAGATCGCAAGGTCTGAAAGGGGAACTTTACAAAGCCAAAAATGAATGTTAACAATTTGAAAGTTATAATTTCAAAATGTCAGCTGCATATTTTTAATTTTAGTAAAATTGTCATAAAAGAGAAACAATTATACAGAAATGAAATTAATGACTAAATTTAAATATATTTTATTTGTACATATAGTTTAAAAATGCCATAGTGTTAATGCTAGAAAAATATCATAAAAATTTTACTTTATTATTGCTAAAGTTTGAAATGAACAATGTGCATACAATTTTTTACTAAATATAGGCTCTGTACTTATATTTATAATAAGACACAGATATGACATCATGCAAATGTTATATGGTTTATGTAATTTAACTTTAAAATTTCTTGTCCATAAATTATATTTTTAACAATATTTAGTGCTAAATTTTAAATATTATATTTATATGCTACATACTTATACAAAGTTACTTTTTCTTTATGTCTCTTTTTCTACAAACTATGAAATATTTTGAAATGGCTCTATGTATCACAATACAATTTGTATCAGCCCTTCCGTGTGTTGTATATGTGAATAATTGTATGAAATTGTGAATTTACATCTCAGAATATAGAAATTTAATCCTTACTTGTAAATAGCTCTTTTAAATGAATAAATTCAATTTAGAGAATTTCTAATGATGGATACTTAGTTACCTCCTAAATAATGGCAAACTTTCAATACTCTGTAGGTGGTGTAGGCCATTATACCAGCCATTAACACCAACAAAACTATGCCATTGATAAATCCAGCCTAAGGAAAAATAGACAAGACAAATAATACAGTATGTATGTTATGAGTAGTAATAGAAATAAAATACTAACATTAAGAATTTTTTAATTATTATTCATGATATTATACTTTCAAAGGAAAACTTTATAAGAAGCTTTTCAATCAAGGTGATTACAGATAAACAAATTGATTCCAACAAACCTACCCTAGGCTAGACACTGTTCGGATCCTTAGGAAACTGCACAATTTTTCACAATTTAAAGCTTCAAACTAATCCATTAGAAACCTAGATTTTTGTTTAAGAAATGATAAACACCTGCAACTAATTTTTGTACTAGTAAATCAAAATGCAAATACACTTCAAGAACTATCTATTGAACTGAAATGTGTTTATATTGTGCCATCATTACCTGCTTAATAGTCCAAGGCATGCTGAGTAGTGATGTCCCCATCATTGTATTCCACATTGAAAATCTAAACAGACAATGATTGAATGTATACTAACACAAGTTTCTGCAATTCAAAGAGTCTATCACTTGGTTAGCATTATTGTTGTTTTTAAGCCTAATATATACATATAAATAAAATAAAACAATATATATGCATGATATAGTTTCCTTTTACTAGCCTACTGGTATATACTAACATTGTCACAATGCTGTGTTGGTTGCCTGTTTGCACTGATATAGATGTATAGTCATTGACCACTGCAACAGTCTGTTTATAGTAATTGACATTATTTTAAAACAAAAGAAATACATATCACAATTAAATTTATGAAACTTTTAATTTATCTTCAATCAAAATGTAAAAAGAAAAACTAACAGCTTTATTAAAAAAAACTGTTTTTAAAAATGCAATTCAAATGTAATTAAGTGCAAGGTTGAGAATAGACAAAAAATTTTTTTTAGATAAAAATATATAAGTAAAATTGAAATGAAGTATAACTCATGAAAGACCTGAACAGTAGTGTGAGGTGTTCTGCCAAGCAGACGACTTCTTTCATCTTCTGAACTATCACTGCTATCATCATTATTTATCACCAAACCATCCAGAGATCTAAATACATACAAAACAAGGTGACAAAAGGAAGCTTGTGTTATAAACTCAAAGAAAACCCCTGTAAGTCATACTGACAATTTAATTACAAAATTATACCTAAATTGCATTCACAAAAGTGAACTTGAAATCATACAATATGAAACCACTATAACCATTAACATAATTTGGAGGAGGAAAAGGAGGATCTTTGTTAACTTCTTTGTAATCTTTTTAGAGGGGGATAAACTAAGCTCCATACATCTATTAAATAACCAGAACTGGCTTTTTAAATCTCATTTTTAAATTAATTTATGTGTGATGTATACAATATGTATACTTTTTTTTTTTTTTATTTGGGGCACAGTATTAAAAGTAACCATTGCATGTATAAATATATTTAAAAATAGCTTTTTACGTACTGTGTTTAAATGGTTTAGAGACATGTGCATAAAATATGCTAACCATTTTAAAATATGTATGCTTTCAAAAGACTAAACATAGCTATTTCGAGCATGATGAAGTCAATGGTAAGATAATCAGATATTCAAAAGCACTTTCTTTATTTTGTACATTAAATCTAATACATGGAAAGAAAAATGGCACAGAAAAAGTAGTAGTTGTCTTTATAGGGTCAACTAAGAGAATATTGTGTACCTAAGTGCTTTATGTTAGCTTCCTCTGAATAATTCAATATAAATTATGTCCCACCCAATCTAATTTCTTAATCTGAGATAATTATTTTAGAAAACATTTAGTTTCAATGAAAAATTGATTTCCTTTGTTTGCAAAGTGTTTTCTTAAGTGAGTTTTATTGATTGACACCAGTTTAATGATTAGATTAGAAAATAAAGGAAAGGTCAAGGAAAGGGGTATACTCTCTCTGTTTTATTTCACTGGGGAAGCATTTAATAGTACTTTCAAAAATGTTTTAATCTATAATACCAATGGTCTCTACAGTTTGATCTAGACTACTAGGCAAATAGTATACTTAATTGACAAGGTAGGATCTTATCCTTAAATCTATCTCTCTGTAATTATTTTCTGCACCCAGAAGGAATTATTCATTTTTCCCATTGGTATTTCACTAGCCTGTTAGGGTTAAACTTCCATAACGTTTTTCTTTTAATTTGACAATGTTGTAATTGGTAGAGATAAATGCATGCCCTTTTATATAACACAAATCAAAGTTTATGAACCCAAAAATTAAGTTAATTTAATGGGTCAAATCTACGATGGTATCGTCAATCAGGAGAGAAAGAGTTAATTCCTATTAGATAATGTTTGTGTGTAAACTTCTGTTTTTAAATAAATAATACTCTATAAAAAATTTTTTTTATTTCTTTGGTAAATGTTTTGTCTGTTTCTTTAATTAAACAATCATTTCTCCACATCACTCAATTTATTTTGTATTTGTTTCTTTAGCTAAAGCATCAATTCTCATCACCAAAAGTATAGTGTATTTGTGTTTCAATAGGTACAGAACCAATCATCACTAAATGTATTGTGCATCTGGGTTAATTTTATTTAAAGCATCCATTCTCCTCATCAATAAATGTATTTTGTATCTGTTGTTTTTTTTACTTAAAGCATCAATTGTCCTTATCAATAAATGTATTGTATATTTGTGTTTCTTTAGCTAAAGCCTCAGTTCTCCTCATCACTGGCAATCCAGAACACAAACCACATGACCAGGCAGCCATCCTGTTCTCTAATACCAAGTCAGATTTTAGGATATTGTCTTGTTATCTTATCTTATATAATACAGATGTTACTTCAAAAAAGATGTCATTTTGTGTTTCTTAGCTAAGACATCTACTCTCCTCAACACTTAAAGTATTGTGTATTAGTGTTGCTTAGCTAAAATATCAATTCTCCTCATCACTGTATTACTTCTTTAAATAATTGTATGTTAAGTTTTCAATGTATTATTTTATGAACAACTAACTTGTTTAGTGTTTTATAACCTAAAATATGAAAGAACGGAATGGAATCTTGTTGTGTGGTTTGCATTCTGGATCGCGATCTTGATAGTTCTGGGTTTGAACACTGCCATCCCCCACTGTTCTGCATGATCTTTGGGCTAAAATGTAATTATCTTCAATCATGAAGGAATGTTGGCTAACTTACAAGTTAAGTCAAGAACAGCATATAAAAGATTAGCAACATGTCTAAATACAAGTCAAGTAAATATGGCATCCCAAATCTGTTGATATTGAATTCGGCAAGTCTTGAACAGTCATAAAGAATTTGAAACAGTTTCCTCTTCTTCCGAGCTGCAGGGTCACAATGCAAAATAAGAAAATGGCCCATAATGCATTGTGCCATAAACAATAGCTTGTTCAAGCCTGGATAGCTTCCATTGTTCTACTTCTATTTTTTTTAAATTTATTGTATGTATTATTGCTTCTTTACTTTTTATTCTTCTGTGTTTCTAAGTTTTTGTGATTTCACTAATGATGTTACTTTAATATGATGTGAATATTAATTTGTTATAAATCTCATGGCTCTATTTTGAGTGTGTTATAGTTCCTCTGTGTTTTCTTGAGTTAAGGACTCCCAAAAAGAGGATGCATATTCTAATATTGGTCTAACCAAGGTTAAATGGCATTTTAGTTTTATGTTCTTGTTTGATATGCTGGAGGTTTTAACTAGTAGTTAATATTAAGTTCATCATCATCATCATCAAACTCCGTTTGAGTGAGGGCTTGAGAGGCTCAAATCCTCTCTTGCAAAAGCCCTGGACAGAAACCCTGCTGTCTTGCGTAGTGCATAAATGTCGCCATACAGGTCAAGAATTTTTGGTTTCCCAGACCTGTTGAGACAAAGATCAGCAAGTCTGGGGCAGTCAAACAATATGAGGCACAGTTTCCTCTTCCTCCCTGCAGCGGGGGCACCGTGAATCGAAATTTGGCCATAGCCGTGAGAAGTATGCCAACAGGATAAAGGCCTGCACTGTGCTATAATAGCTTGCTCAGGCCTGGACAGCCTCCACCACAGGGAAGTGCGTCAGGGCGCCTCATGCGCTCCCAGACTCCATGGGCTTTTTGGGAATTGTCCCAGCACTAAAACCACTTTTCCACTTCTGTTTTTTGCATTATAGCCAGAGCATGATGAAAAGTTACAGCCTGTTCAGTGGGTGGAATTTGCCCTCCCTGGTGGGCCAAGGAGTCTGCAACAGTGTTGCCAGTCACACCTATCTGACTCGGTACCCACTGCATTATTAAGTTAATATTAATAATCTTTATTTGTAAAAGAAATTCCAAAAGTTATCAAACAAACAAAAATTCAAAGCTATATTAGCCTATAAATAAATTAAATTTAAAATTATTAAATTTTTTATAAATAAAAATATTATGTTACAAATATGAAATTAAACATTTAAATTAGAAATAGAATCTAATATATAAATATAGATGTATAGATCGAAGTACCTTTTCCTTTGTGAGTAAATTGGTCTAAATCTAGATTCATAAGATTCAGATTGATTGGGTTCGTTGGTCATAGATGACTGAGTCTGATTGTTGTGAGTGTGAATACAACGATCAGTCTGAGACTCATTCTCAGATGCAATCGTAGACATGATATCTATTCTGATATATCATATAATGATTTTTTTTTCAAAATCTATTCTGATATATCATATAATGATTTTTTTTTCAAGTCTTGAGACAGCAGAAATTACTAAAGTCAAAGTAAAAATTACCAGTGAAACCAGTGTAAGGACTAAGGTAAGTTACTAACTAAAAGTAAAAGTTTAATAAAAATAAAAAAGTCTAAATTAAAAGTAAAAAGACTTGGATCATGAATGTCTTGAAAAGTTGTAGAACTACTAGAATCTAGGTCATTCATAACAAAAAAAGGCTATCTCTCTGTTAATTAATAATCAACTGTGCTGTTACTTTCTGCTGATACAGACTCACTAGTCTAGATCTTGACTACTGTAACTAGTTTAATCTAGATCTCTGGTGGTGATATGGTTAATTTTTACCACTTGTGAGTGGCTCGCGTACAGCGGTAACCCTTTAGAAACTAGATCTAGTATGTTTATCATCAAAGAGGGTCAAAGGTCGAGTGTCTATTTTAACGTGTAAGTGCTAGTGAGGTTGTTTTTTTTAAAGGCCAACAGTATTTTTACATTTTTCTGAATTTCTAAATTTTATTCCATCTGCAGCATTTGAGGTTTTTTTAATAATTAAATAATAGGTTATCATTAAAACAAATTTAGATATATTATAGATCCGTTTAACGTTCTTATCAAACTTTTTTTTAAAAAAAAAGCAAATACATCGACTAGATCTATATGAGTATATCTATATATAGTCTATGGTCCTGCTAAGTGGATACTACAAAATACCTTGGCATACATAGGTCATGGATATTTTGGAGTTGAAGGCCGAAATAAAGGTCAACGTTAACGTAAACCAAAGTGTCAACAGCATAGCTGGTAAAACAACTGCTGCTTTTTTAATCTAATCTAGTTCTTCTCACTTTTCTTTTTATTTTCATAGCCAGTGGTCCCTCTAGCATTATGAGCTGCTGTGCGCGCGAGCCCATGGCTCCTCACAACATTGAAGTAATTTCAACAGCGCCGTTTGATGGTCAAAAACCAGGAACAAGCGGTCTCAGAAAGCCTGTCGGCGTCTTCCAGCAACCTCACTATACCGAGAACTTCATCCAGGCTGGATTAATAGCAGGCTTGGGAGACAGGCTGAGGGGATCGAGTTTGGTAGTTGGAGGAGATGGGAGATTCTTTTGCAAAGAAGCTGCCCAGCTGATTATAAAAATTGCTGCGGCTAATGGGGTAAGTGTAACACTCCTCCAGTCACTTTTAGGCCTAAATCTAGAAAAATAATCTAGATTTAGATGTATATAATTCTGGGTCGTCTATGACTTTGTGTCTGATATGTATAGTTATAATTTAAAAAAAAAACAACAGATGTTACTTCAGAAAAAGATGATTTCTTCAAAAAGATGATTTTATCTGTGTGTCCCTATTTAGGTCAATCAAGTCATGCATGTTAATCAATGCCAAGTCCCAAGTCATTGGTGTTCCTGACTGACTTAGGAAACCCATTCCATGCTCTAATAGCACTAGGGAAGAAGGAGTATTTGTACAAATAAGACTAAGACTGCCTTATTGATCCTTATGGAAATTCGTTGTTATTACAAGGACTCTTTTCTCATATAAAGACAACATAACAGAAACATACACATAGAACAGACACAACATGAAGAGTTCATTCAGCGACTACATACAGGCATCTTGGTCCTGTTCATGTAGCGTTGATATAGTCTGACTGAGTAAGGTACTAACAAGTTTTTGTACAGCTCTGTTCTTGTTTTGATTGACAGCAGTCGCCCTGATGTAGTTCTGATGGAGCAGGTGGCCGTTGTCTTCCAAGATTTTTTTGATTTTTCTTAAACACTTTTGCTCAAAAATTCATTTAAATATGGTAATGTTGTGAGTGTGATTTTTTAAGCCCTTTTTATGGTGTTTTCTTGGCGGCACAACAGTTTAAATGAAGCATTGCCTTGCCAACAAGTTATTCCGTATGTTAGCAGATTTTACATAGTCGCACTGTATAAAGTATCTAGGATCTTCTTATTTAGTTTAAAGCTATTGAGTTTGTTTAGAAAAAAAAGTCGTTGGTGGTCCAAGGTGGTCTTCCCATGAAAGCTAGTTATCAATGATGACGCCTAGATATTTGTATGCTTCACTAGCATATATGGAACAAGGAATGTGCCTTTATCTTTGTGTCTTTCTGAGTATTTTATTAGGTTTTGTTTTTGTCTTTGAAGATTATGGTTCAGTTTTTTATGTATAATTGCTACTTTACTTTTAAGTCTTCTATCCTGAAGGGTCTCTAAATTTAATGATTTTGCTAAAGGTGTTACTCTAATCAAATGTGAATATTCGTTTGTTATTTGTTATGAATCTCACTGCTCTATTTTGTGTCTGTTCCAGTTTTGGACATAGCTGGTGTGTACTGCTAGTATATATATATATCATAGTTCTCTTTATCTCTTTTTATATCTATTTATTTATTTATATATTTAATCTGTAGTTTAAACAATATTAATTTAATAATAACTAGATTCTACATGAAGAAAAATAACTTTTAAAAAATATATATTTTTCTTAATGGTCTAGTTTCTAGATATTATATACTACAATCTATTTATTCACTCTAATCTATTTGGCATATTTTTGTTAGAAACTGCACCAATAGACAGCTAATCTTCTCCAGAAGCTAGAAAATATCAGTGTTCTTTGTTATGTTTCTAAGAAAAAGAAAAAAGTATATTTTAATTAAATGAGACCAATATTTAAGTTATAATACTCTTTGACTTTTACAAAACAGCAGAAAATATATACCTACTTTCCTCTAAGACAATAGAGAAAAGGAAAGTCCTTTAAGACATTATCATCTCCTATGTAAGTTTTCTAGCACTGTCATCTAAGTTAAGATCCTGGGGCATAATAAATACTTGATTTTTTTTTTATCTTGAAACTTAAATTGTTAAATTTCAATCCCTCATTCTGCAAATAAAGTTTCATTTTATGACCTTGAGGTTTGAAGGCAAGTGAAATAAAGTTCCCATAGTTCTGTAATCTTAGGCTCACTATATATAGGCTGCTGTGTGGTAAGCACTATGGCCGAGAGAAATAAAAAAGTTTAACATAAAAAAGATAGTGTGATAAATATTATAAGCCAAGTTACTCGCTGAGAGTAACGCCGCACTGACTAGCGCACACTGAAAGAGTTAAAGAATGTTAAGTAAACTAGAGATGGTTTAGCTTAGGGGTGCCTTAATAATCAAAATGAAAATCTTAACCTCCAAAGATTTGAGCCTAAGTTTAGTAATTAATTTGCTTTAATTACTGCCATATTAAAAGCTCCAGGTGTAAAGTCTCAAACTTGAAATCTACATTACTATTTATCATAGTTGAAGATATTTTTTATATGATGACTCATTTTACCAGGTTTCCAAGGTAGTGATTGGCCAGAATGGAATATTATCTACACCAGCTTGCTCTCATATAATCCGCAAATATCAACTCGATGGCGGCTTTATTCTCACAGCAAGTCACAACCCTGGGGGACCCAAAGGAGACTTTGGCATAAAATATAATATTGAAAATGGAGGTACTGACCATGAATGAGCTAATTCTACAACATTTTATTTTTCCTGTATGAATAACATCTTTAAAAAAAAAATCAGATTGCTTAATGTCATGAGAGATGTTGCATTGGTAATCAAGGGGTATTGTTAAATCTGTGTTTCTTTGTTGTTGTTGTTGTTTTTTTCAATCCATAATAAGGGGAGATAAGTATAAATAAATATATTAAATCTTATGCAATCATGCTCTAAATGTACATTTTGTATGAATGAAGATAGGATTAAGACTAGTGTTTGATTTGTAGTACTGGTACGTAGTTGCTGATATTCACAGAAGTATGTAATTTTACTATGAAATTTTTTAAATTTATAGAACTTGGAATAATGTTTATAGCTTTCAAAGATTTTTACATTCAAAAAGTAAATTTTTTTTTTTTGGTTTTGTTTTTTAACTAGGTCCTGCTCCTGAATCTGTCACCAATAAAATCTTTGAAATCTCAAAAACAATCAGTGACTACAAGATAGTTCCTAACTTAAAGGTGGACATCTCCACACTCAACACCATTGCTTTCAAAATATGTGGAAATGATTTCACTGTGGAAGTCATAGATAGCACCACTGACTATGTTCAGCTGATGAAGTCAATATTTGATTTTACAACCCTAAAAAACTATGCAAAAACCAAACGACTGCTTTTAAATGGCATGAACGGAGGTGTGTGAGTAGAATTAGTGAACTGGTACATTTGAAAAATTAAGTAGATTTAATCTTTTGATGATAAACTGAATCCAAACTTTGAATCAAGTTGAAGACCTGAAATTTCAATTAGAATTTCAAAGTGTTTGCAAGTCTACTCATCTATGAGTCACTAACATTTGTTGGGAAAAGGAAATGGAACTGTTAAATATAGAAGGGAACTTGCTTAACTTTCTATACTTGAGCTTAAAATTTTAACCTTTTGGAATTGACAGAATCTAAGCTATTTTTACCTAGAATTCCTTTAAATCAAAAGAAAAGCCAGTTGTTGAGACAACTGATGATTTCTTTTTCTATTATTACAGCAATTTTTCCATGAAGGTAACAAACAAATATCATGACTAGCTTAACTCTTTTTAGTTTGACCATGAGTTGCTGCCACAATGTTTATTGTATAAGTATATATGGTTATATTTATGCTTTATTTAGTTCAATATTTAAGGAAGACTAATCTACACTTGTATTTGTATTTCCATCTGCTATCATAGAATAGTAATTAGAATTTATTTATAAGTTGTAGAAATTATGTTTTTCTTTAGGTTATCTTATTCAAGCCCTTTATCCTTTTTCTCTAATTCAGTGTTTTTTTTTTGTTTTTTTTTAATATTTCAATGTAAGTGAGAGAAGACAGGGGCAAACATTTTCTATGAAAAAGTATTTTGAGTCAATTTTGACTAGTTTGAATGCTAAACTATATATATTTATATAGGAAATATATGTGTCTTAACACGTTTTGTATTCAATATTTCTTTATATATTTATTTATCAGTCACCGGTCCCTACCTTAAAAAGATTTTTGTGGAAGAGTTGGGCTTACCAGCTGATTGCTGCCTTAATGCTGAACCCCTTCCAGATTTTGGAGGATCTCACCCAGATCCTAACCTAACCTATGCCAAAGATTTGGTCGATATTATGAAGCAGGGCAAACATGATTTTGCAGCAGCTTTTGATGGTGATGGGGTATGTCTGAATGTTTGAATGTCATGTTCTTATCTGTGTTTATATATGTTATTAGTAAACATTATGTAATGCCCATGCTGCCTTACAATTATTAAAGGTAACAAAAGTTGTATTGGTTTTTAAAACTTATCTTATAGATTACAGATCTTACTTCAAAGGAAAAGATAATTACGTCCTAAGTTGTAATATTTGCTTTTACACTATACACTCATCATTTTCTCTAGAGAGTTCACTTATTGATTTAGCTAAATCTGTAAAAATTATTGATGAAATTCATCTGAGAACATTATTATTTAAACTAAATCAGCATGTCGATTTCACGTTACATATGCTGGAAGAAACATCTAGAAGAAAGCTTTTTTCTAAATAACATTTGAACATGGAAACAATTGCAAAATTAGCTTTGTCAAGTATTCTATTGCACCTAATTTGGTTTAATGCTTTATAAATGTAATAGTACTACTTTGCTTTCAAATAACCTTTCCTTAATATTTTCTAAATTTAATATTTTTGGAGTTAAAATTATTTTAAATAGATTTTTTTGTAATTTGCATAAAAAAAAAAAAGAAGGAATCAATTCATTACATTTTGGTTTGCTTTTTTCTTTTTTCAGGATCGAAATATGATTTTAGGTCATAATGCATTTTTTGTAACACCTTGTGATTCCCTTGCTGTGCTGGCTGCTAACTTAGAATGTATTCCTTACTTCAAGACTAATGGAATAAAAGGATTTGCTAGGAGCATGCCTACTTCAGAAGCTGTAGACAAGTAATTCTTTTTTTTTAATATTCATCTACTTCATTTGCATTTCTTAATATGGAACATTCACATGTCAGCTTTAGTTTCTATCCTTGTGTCCAAAAGTGAAGTTACCACTGCTGTCTAATTTTTAGGTTTTTTGGACATTTCATCTCTCTTTATCTGTAACCAATGGCACATCTGTTATTAACACTATTCATTCACACCATCAGATCTATAATCCTACTTTTTCTTATTTTTCTTTTGTATTTAATGGGCCACCCATTAGTTCTTGATTTTCCCCATCTTCATCCCTGTGTACCAAATAGGGAATGTGTCACTTATTGAAAGTTTATTTCAAGGGTTGCTCTTGTGGTTAGTACCATAAATACATAAGCAACATTATAAGTATTTCAACTTTAAGATAGTGAAACTACAATGAGTACTTAAGGTTGAAATTACCATTCAACCTTAAGTGTATATGGTGAATGTAATTGATAAATATTTCAAAGTATTTCCCATGGAATAGTTTATTTTCATTTTTATTTCAATGCTGAACTAAAGAGTTGCACAACTTTCTGGTAAAGAGTGCTACCAAGTTCCAACAGGCTGGAAATTTTTTGGTAATCTTATGGATGCTGGCAAAATTAATCTTTGTGGTGAGGAGAGTTTTGGTACAGGATCTGATCATATCAGGTTAGTTTTCTTTAACTGTTAATAAGTTTGACAGATATAATACAATGGTGATGTGTCCGATATTGGTTAAATAATACAAATGTTAACTTAGAATTAACACACCTGACCCAGTCATTCAAACATCAGAATTCAACAAAAGTAGTATTTATATACCAGGTATATTCCAATTTCACAGTGGCTATATGTTTCTCTTTTTAATTTATATACTACTTATTTGGTTTTAGAGAAAAAGATGGTATCTGGGCAGCCTTGGCTTGGCTGTCTGTTTTAGAACACACCAATAAAAGTGTCAAGGATGTTTTAGTACAGCACTGGGTAGTCTATGGAAGAAATTTTTTTACCAGGTAAGCTCCTAGTTGAATTTTTAGTCAACATCAAAACACAATGTCAATTTAAACAAATGAACTACCCCTATATACTATGTTTTTTATATATACATTCAATAGTTTCATGCCGAATCCCACATTTAGAATTTTTTGTTGAATGTATGCCAATACACATTAGCTATGTTGAACAATTTTTAAATAGTTGAACAGGCTAGTAATCAAAGGGTATATTTAAATAAATGTTTAATGATTAAATTGTATTTTAACTCAGATATGACTATGAAAATGTTTCATCTGAATCCGGAGACAAAATGATGGAACTTCTGACCAAACTGATAGAAGATCCTAAAACAAAAGGTATGACCTTCTCTGATCCAACTGGCAAGTCTTATAAGATGGCCAATTTGGACAACTTTGAATACAAAGATCCAATAGATGGAAGCATTAGTAAAAATCAAGTAAGAGGTCACAATCTATTTCTGTTTTAAACTCATGTTTTGTAGCCTAAATGTTTACATCAGATCCTAGCACCTTTACAGTTGATGATTCAAATATTAAATAAAATTATGATCAATCTTGAAAGGAAATCTATAGCCTTAATTATTTTGCAGGGTATACGATTTATGTTTGAGGATGGCTCCAGAATCATTTATCGTTTAAGTGGAACAGGTAGCTCAGGTGCCACAATTCGTATCTATGTGGAGGGGTATGAGAAATATCCAAACCCCCAATTGTATCACCAGGACGCACAGGTTTAAGTTTTTTTCAAATTGTTTACCTTACTGTTTCTAAATTTAAACCTGTTATGAAATGTATCTTACTAGATCAGCAAAACAATCATTTCTTTTTTCTCTTGCAAAGTGCTTTATGTTTATACTTTTTATTCCATCATTTAAAAAAAAACAACAGCTGTCTCTAAATGTTTCTGAGTCTTAAACTCTGTATTCTTAAATTTAATTCACTTGTCCAGCACAGCTGCATGATATAAACAACCAGATATAAAGTCACTTGTCCAGCCCAGCTGCATGATATAAACAACCAGAAAAAAAATATGAGAAAACATAGTTACCCACTTTAGAAACCTGTGACATTTTTTAATTAGCAACTGTTTTACCATAGCATTCTTATTATGTATAATAAATAGGTTTGTTTGGTTCATTATGTAAATTCTTATTGAAATTGTGTAAGATTAGTTTCTGCTTTTCTTGTCCACTGACAAAAATTGTATCACTGAAGTACACATTCTCCCTAAACCTTGACTAGGCAACTGGTTCTTAGTAGCTTTTGAATTGGAACTCTGGCCATTTGTGTTGTAAGATCACAGCGCTTACTACATGATAAAAATAGTTTGATACAAAAGCCAACCACAAAGCTGTTTAATTTAATAGTTTATAAATAGTACTCTTCAGTTTATGGAAATCAATGTTGCATTTAATTGTTGTTTTTTTTTCAATTTTATTTCAGGAAGTCCTTAAGCCTCTAGTGACTATTGCTTTACGAACATCGAAACTGAAGGAATTAACTGGTCGTGAGGAACCTACTGTCATTACATAATCATCATTATCTCCCCTTACTATTGATTTGAAACCTCTTAGTGACTTTTACCTACCCGGAGTATTTTAGATTTACATGTATTCATCCCTGTGCAGCCAAATCTTGTGAATAAAGTTGTTTTACCTTGACTTCATTTTGTCTGCCAAGTTCATTTTGAACTTAGAGTTTTATTTTGAAAGTTCTCTCCCGTACTAGTTATGTCCCCTAAAACAATATCTCTACTTTGTATGCTCTCAGTGAATGTGTTGAATGAGGTTTGGTTTATAAAGACTTTTACTGACTTGCTGGAGCTTATTAAAGTTGTTGATAACTATTTAGTTCATTCTCTTTGATCTCTGTGCCCACATCTCTGTACTGTACACTTATGTTGATTATCTGGTTTTATCTCAATGGCAGTTTTATTTCTTTTAACTGAGGAAGAAATGTCACTATTTACATTTGTTCTTACTCATTGGTGATCAACATTGTTCAAGGAGAATTCTGTTTAGATTGTTATTTGTTTGAAACCATTTCTGTTTGTGATCTAAAAGCTTGTTATTGAGAATGGCTGTTATCAGGTTTTTACCTAGAAATAAAGACAAAACAATTGTATTTCATTTTCCTTTCATTTTATTGTTTGAAATAACAGAACCAAAAATGTTTATATTATCCCAGATTTTAAATAAGGATCCAATGAGTGATGTACAACTTTTAACAATAGGAATTACAAAAAAAAAGAAACTTGATATATTGCAATGCTATTTAAACAAGAACAAATGATTAAATGAATTATTTATAAATACATACTATTTATACTTTACAGTGCTGGTTTCATTTGAAAAAATACAAAGTAAAAAATTACTTCCCATAAAAAATCTGTTTATTATATAACCATAGTGGAAATGTGAGCAAAGTAAATACAAGTTAAGTTTGTTTTATTTTTAAAAACATAATGACACATAAAAAGAACCACTATTTGGAAAAGGAAATGATGTGAAAACTTTCTAATATACACTTATCATGTGGAAAAACAAATATGTCACTGATGCATGACAAAACTAAATAATACTTATCATTCAAAAAACAATGTGTGTACAAGTCACAGGATAAATGTCATGTCACATCCAAGAATAACATCAACTAATAAACCCTATTATTTACAATGAGCCTCTGAATATATGACATAAACAATACACAAAGCTTGCATTATCATTTAGCTAAACCATTATTACAATATCGTAAAGACCAAAATTGCAGCCATGATATCACATTATATAAAATTGTCTTGGAGCCAAAGAATTGTAGTTGGCTTAACTATTTTTTTTAATAACAGAACATGATCAATGAAATACATAAATAATCCAATGTAAACAGATTTAATACACAGCCAACATTTTCACATCAAACCAAAAAAGCAGTACATTTTTTTTGTTAAATATAAATATTCATATAAAGCTAGGCCAACATACTTTCTATTTATCAGGTAAATGGTCATCTGAAAAATCATTTTCATCAGGCCCTGAAATAAAGACAAAAAAAAGACACATTTTTTTCCATGTTTCTATTACAATTATGAAAAATAATTGAATGGAATAAAGTGGCAACAAGAGACAGATTAAAAGTTTGAGAAGTCTAAATTACTAAACATAATAGATAGAAACATGATTTAAAAGTTAGTGGCATAAAAAAATTATTTTGAGACGTGCCTTATTTTTCCCTTAAAAAATATGATTTGCTGGCTTTTTCGGTACATGGAGCTAAGACAAACCAAAAAGAACATTACAACCTACCTGTTCAAAACTTATTTAGATTAGTTTGCCATTTTAACTATGCTTTGTTTCTGTTATCTTCTCATAGCCCCTTCAGCATACATTATGCCTTCAGCTTACATAATGTTTGTTAACAGTGCTATGTAAATTATTATTACTAATTAATAAAAAGCTATGGGGTATAGATCTAAATCAAGAGCCATAAAATATTTAAGTTTTAGGGGACATAACTTGTTAGGAAGAGAACTTTAAAAATAAAACTCTAATCCTTTAAAGAATTTCTTAAAAGTTGGAAACAATTTAGATGTAGTTAACTATTTTGAAAGGACACTTGCAACTGGGTACACAGCTCAGATAAAGACAGTAGTAATAGTTCTAAATACAAAGTAGTTAATGTTACTTTATCAAGAGAATAGAATGTTATGTATAATAACTAAATAATTGACACTATTATCCTACCCTATAATATACAGTTCAGTGAACTAATTCTGATTATATTCTCTTATAATAAAAGGAAAGAAAAAGTCTAGAATCTATGAATCTTGTCATGTAAAACAATTCTTACCAAATTAGACCAAGTTACCTGTACACAAGACCCTTAAATCTTAATAGCAGCAGATTGAACCAGGTGGATCAGAAAAGAGGATGATTAGGTCTATCCAAAAAGTCAAATAATTAAAAGGTTGGGTACTATTTAATGTGTGCTTTTCTCACAAACAATTTGCTCCCCTCAGGTTATGAATCAATGTACAAAAAAATATGAATGGCTTGAAACAAAAAAAAAGTGAATAATTTATATTAACTGATAAAAAGACTGGTAAAGTTCAAGACAAGTGCTAACCACCAAAAGATGATATAAAAAATTCCGCACACAAGTGTACAAATCTTAAATATCAATATAATTTACTAAAATGTACCATGTTTTGTTAATTCCCAAATGATTTTGGCAGTCTGGCACAGATGAAAAATAGCTGAAATTATCCAACAGCTCTGAGTAGGCTACCATTTTAGTCAGTATACTTCTGCATAGGAAATAGACAATAGTCAAAAGAGAAAAGCTCAGGTAATATGGCCATGGTACAAAATCCTCAAGACTTGCAAAGATCTCTAAAAGTTTAACTAACAAGCAATAGACACAATGGGGGAAAAAAAGAATCAACAATGGGAAAAGGATGGACGAAGTTGGTTGGCAGAGAACATGTAGTGCCCCAAAGTTCTATCAAAGAAGGTGAAGATTCACTGATAGTAACAGACAAGTATGGCTAAGAAACATTTTCTAATTAAATGTTTTGTATGTAAGTTTCAAACATGCTCCCATCTTTACCTTCAAATGTAAGTTGTGCTTCTAAGAGTTTAATTCGCTCTTGGAGTTTCTTGTATTCCTAAAGATTGAAAAAGAAAGAAAAAATGTTGAACAATACAAGCTAAAGGATAAATTTAATATGTATGTGTTTCAAAATGACCCAAGTAAAAAAATATGCATCTACATCAATAATTCTCTACAGGAATTATGTTAATAATTTTAAAATGAACCCACTGATTGAGCTATCAATACTTACCACTTTACAAGTATCTAGAGATTCAAATTCTCCTTCACTGATTTTTGCTTTCTCCACTTGTTCTGCTTTCTTTAAAAGTGTTGTGTGTTCCTCTCTACTCAACATTAAGCCAGCCTTTTCAAAGAGTTTTCGTAACCTTTTCTGGTAACCCTGTAATTGATGCAGATTTCATACCTTATCAATGTTAATCAAAGCAACAAAAAAATTGTTTCACAAAATGTGTTTGATCATCTCTTTGAAACTTTGATGACTGATATAAATATACTATAATGTGATGGCAGAGTGCTTTGAAACTTTGATGACTGATATAAATATACTATAATGTGATGGCAGAGTGCTTTGAAACTTTGATGACTGATATAAATATACTATAATGTGATGGCAGAGTGTTTTGAAACTTTGATGACTGATATAAATATACTATAATGTGATGGCAGAGTGCTTTGAAACATTGATGACTGATATAAACATACTATATGTGATGGCAGAGTGCTTTGAAACTTTGATGACTGGTTTAAATATACTATAATGTGATGGCAGAGTGCTTTGAAACTTTGATGACTGATATAAATATACTATAATGTGATGGCAGAGTGCTTTGAAACTTTGATGACTGATATAAATATACTATAATGTGATGGCAGAGTGCTTTGAAACATTGATGACTGATATAAATATACTATAATGTGATGGCAGAGTGCTTTGAAACTTTGATGACTGATATAAATATACTATAATGTGATGGCAGAGTGCTTTGAAACAATGATGACTGATATAAACATACTATATGTGATGGTAGAGTGCTTTGAAACCGTGATGACTGATATAAATATACTAAACTGTGATAGCAGAGTGCTTTGAAACATTGATGACTGATATAAACATACTATATGTGATGGCAGAGTGCTTTGAAACTGTGATGACTGATATAAATATACTATAATGTGATAGCAGAGTGCTTTGAAACATTGATGACTGATATAAATATACTATAATGTGATGGCAGAGTGCAAAACTAATGAATCAAGGGCCCCAGCTACATAGCACCTTAGTTGACAGCACTGTCATATAATCAAATGGGTCCAGCCCAGAACATAAACAGAATAATTGTACATTGATTCTAGATGTTTCATGTGTTTTCAAACAAGAAGTGTAAAATAATGCTGTAGAGGTAATTAAAAAACTAAAATATAACTTCCATTGCTGGAGTGTTATGCCACTTTCTTGGGTTGAAGACAATAAATGTATAATGTATAAGTAACTTATAGTAACTTATTTATTTATGTAGTTTTGATATTGAATTGTATTGTGCATATTAACTAAGAACTTTGTGTGTGCATAATAATTTATGATTACAATTTGGATAATTAAATAATGCAATTCTTGAAGAACATTTTGTTGGATATTTTCACCAGTTCTATCCCCAGCTATGCTTGGATGTTGAGTCACTAAAACTCAAGTTTACAAAATTGTATTTACCACCCAATGCCAGCATCACAACCACATAACTTAGTGACCTTTCCTTTTTTTTGCCACACTAGCTTTTAGGTCTGAAAGAGTAACCTTACTTTTGTACTTGTAAACAAGTGATAGTACTTCAAGTGGAAATGTCAACTATGTGAGATAGAACTAGACATTGAATGATACTTTAAATTCTCTAATTAAATAAAAAAGAATTAGCTATTTTGTAGTTCATTTGCATGTTACAAGTATCTTTATTATTTAATTTTTATATAGTACTAGACATATGTTACCCGCGACCCGCGGGTCTTTATTTGCGCATTACTGTCGATATAGTCACTGAGAGTGTTTTGTAAACAATTAAACGAAATAATAATGTAATAAGTAAAGCGAATGTGTCAATGTAAAAATAGTGTGAATGAAGCTATCAAATCAAAATAGCTAATAGGCTTAATTAAATCCATTTTTTTTTCAAATTAAAACATTTGCTTGTAGGCCTACATATATTTGATTAAAATTTGAGATGAATAGACTAAATTTTGTATGTTCATGTGTATAAAGTATAAAGTAGATCTTGAGGTAGACGTAGATCTAAATCTACACTAATCTAGAGCTTTAATAGACTATTGAGTTCATTCTGTGCTGCGCATGCGTGACCTTTTTTCATGAATGAATTTATATAGGCCTATCTCAACACGGCTACGCAGCTTTAGCGAACAGCGAACGAATGTATTAAAAATGCTTTAGAAAAACAAATTTGAATGTTAATTTGATTAAAATATGAAATGAATGGACAATAATTAGTATGTTTATGTGTTAAAGCATAAAACTATCTTTGCGAAAAGAAGTTTTATCATCTTAGAGTTCAATAAGAGTTTTATTAGACCTAGGCCTAGGAATAGACTCAGTAGAGAGATGTGTTAATGTGTAACCATTTGGTAATGTCTAATGAAAGAATGTTCGCCAGGAAATCTGTAGTCACAGATATTCGGAACTAATTTATGTAAAAAATGCTTTTAAATAATCTAGTGGATTGGATTTAGATGTATGTTAAACGTAGCTAATGATCCTTTCACGTTATTTCTCTTTCGCTACGAAAATAAAATTAGGTTTGCGAAAATGGGTTTACCCGAAGTCGATACATTCTTATCTATTAAAAACGAAAAGAGCGATAGCTTTGTTAAATGAATGGGATTATAAAGTGAACAATTAAACGAAATTATATTTAGTACGCGATTCATGAATGAATATAGATCTAGGCCTATCTCAACTCGGCTTCGCAGCTTTCGTAAATGAATGTAGCTTTAGAAAACCAAATTTGAATGTTTATTTGATCAAAATATGAAATGAATGGACTTTAATTAATATGTTTATGTGTTAAAGTATAAAACTATCCATGCGAAGAGAAGTTTTATCATCTTAGAGTTGAATTAGAGTTTTAGATCTAGGGATGGGATTATAAAGTAAACAATTAAACGAATTAATATTTAGTACGCGATTCATTACTGAATTGTCTAATGAAAGAATGTTCGTCAGGAAATCTGTAATCACAGATATAAGGAACTAATTAATGTAAAAAATGCTTTTGAAACACAAAATTGAAGGTTAATTTTATTATATAATGAAATCAATGGATCTTCTTTTGTCTTTTCATGTGTCAAAGTAAAAAACTATCTGCGCAAAGTGTATTTCTTAAAATTAGATCTAGGTCTAAATCCTTTCTATCTTTTCTCATGTCAACATTGTAGACATGGCCTAGATCCATAAAATACTATAGCTGTAATAGAGTCGGACAACTTTATTTTTTTTGAGGGTCTTAAGTTTGTTTTAGGGCTACAATACATACACTACGGTCTAAGTTGGTACCCAAGGAACATTCCTGCCTAGTTTTATCAAGATTGGTCAAGCGGTTTTGATGTCTATAAGTAACATACATCCATACATACATACATACATACATACCCCTCACATTCTACTTTATAATATAGTTTTAAGCCATGCTTACCCTCTGGTCAAAACTCTTTTGTGGACATATGGGGGGCGGGGGATATGAAAGTTTCCATGCAGGCGTCCAACAAATTAAACTCACCATGAGTCTGAACTCCAATAAAAAATTTCTTGACAAAATTTGGATTTGAGCTCAAGCCCCCCCCCCCCCCCCCCCAGAAGTTAGGTAGAAAAATGGTTTATACCATTCAGTCACACATCCCAAAATGCAATTGTTTCAAAATCAATCATGTTCTCTTGAACATGACTCACCTTTGCAGTTAACTCCTGTCTTGCCATTACATGCTCAAGGTGATCCCACTCTTTCTGTAATTCAGGGCTGAGGGCTGGATAGACTAGCATAGAATCTGGGTGACAGACAAGTGGTGTCCTAAACACCAGGTGGTAATGACAAGTCTGAGGCTCACTAGCATTGACTATCTCACTGTGGTTTCCACACATGAATGTAATCTGTAATCAAGAGATTTAGGTTGAACAAAATGGAAAGATGCATACCACTGGATAAGAAATCTTTAGAAACTATTGAATTTTAATACCAATTAGAGTTGAAGTAATTGTTTAATCCAGCTAAAATTCAGTACCTAAAGAGAGTCACACAAAATTGAGTTTTTTTGAAACTTTACCTTGCCTTATGTAATAAAAAAAAGCATTTCACAGCACAAAAAATTTAATATCCATTATTACAGTATAAGAATGAGTTATAAATTGAGCTCTTTATTTTATTTGTGCACTTCTTTGTATTAACATGGAGGTGTCCTGTTTCTATTAAATGTACATTTACCATTACATTGAAATAAGCTGTACACCACAACAATGTAATTCCAAGTTTTTGGTCCACACTGTCGTCAGAATTTTTTTGTTCTAGAACAACAGTAACTAGAAGACTTATTGTTGTTATCTAGAACTAATCAAACCTACCCATGCCATGTATGCGGCCGGCTTTTTAAAGCGAGGTTTGGAATTTACAGTCCTCTTCGTGTTCACAGGATATGAGAAATATTATATAATAATAATAATAGTTATATATATATATATATATATATATATATATAACTAGATGATTCCTCTTTTTAATAATGTTAAATTAAACCATCTATCCTGTCAAAGCAAAGTGACCATGAAGCCTGCCGCAAGATTCAAAGTTAATTCCCCTTAGCACAAATAAGAAAATACTATATATATATATATACATATTTAGCTATTTATGTATTTATTTATTTATTTGAAATCCCTAAATATAGGGAGCAATGCTATTTTCTAAGGTCTAGTTTTGTATGTACTTCTATCTATCTTATTCAATATTTTTTACTATAAACTGGAAATGTAATGATGTTATGATCTTTTTTTTCTTTTTTTTTTTTTTCTGTTTAAAGCAATGCCATTGTATTAATATTTCTTTTATTACCTTGAGTTCCTTAAAAAAAAAAAAAAAAGAAAATACAAATTAACAAGAAAAAAAAATGTAACAATAAAATTTTTGTCTTAAGTTTAAATTTCTAGTCTAAATTATCCCACCAGAAACAGACCAATAACCAAGTATAACCAACACTGTATACCAGGGTGGAGCAAAAGAGAAGAATTTTCTATGGTACAAACTGCCTACAAACTCAGTAGTAAAAAGCTGTCTAGGAAAAGAAATGAAATATTTCTTGTGTTATTCCTTTCTTTTTGTACATAAAAATGCTTAAACTTTAGAAGTCTCACTTTCACTGATCTGAAAATACTTCCACAGGGATCTCCATCTTTCATCATCATAGAAGTAAAGGTATTGTTCTCTATCTCCCATTCTTGCCAAACTCTAAGGAGAAATGCAAATTGTATATTTGAAATATCAACAGACAAATTAAAAGTAAATCTTGCAACAAGTGTTAAAACAGTAGTTACTTATAAGAAGAAAAAAAGTTAATATATAAACATTTACTACAAGAGCATTAGAAATAAAAGAAACAGATTGTTATGTTTTGTACACCATTTAGACACCTTTCCCACAGTCAGTTGGATAACTTGGTATGACAAGTGTAATGCTCGGAAAGTCCCCTATCTTTCTATTCTTTGTGATTTTAAGGGTCTCACACAGTGAGTCAGTCAGTCCATCCCCACTTTCTCCCATTCTTAGTATTTACCCATAATAAAGGATTTATTTAGAAACATCTCATAGTTGTGATTTCGTCCCTCTCTTCTTGTTTTATCTTTTTTTAAAATACAAAAAAATATTATGAATGGGGAGGGGGGGGGGGGGGCGGCTGTATGTGTGGTATTCAGACAGTTAATTATTTATTTTAATGTAAACATGTGTCAAATTTTAATGGTTAAAAGTAACTAAAAATTTTAGATTATAGCTAATTATTGGCGGTAGCAACAAGAAAATATGAAATCAAGCTACTAAGAGGATGATTTAATTAAAATAAAAGCATATCACTCATTGTTTAGAATTAGAGGAAATGAAGTAAACAATACAAATGAAATGCATAGGGCGTAATTATCTTCTTTTTGGTAATATATAAGATAAGATTCTGTATAATCTATAAAGGAGGTGGTTTACTTGCTCTGCATTTGTCCTGAATTTGAATGACTTCAACATACCCAAATTTAATTCTAATAATGAATACTAAATAAATTACTTAAAGCGTATTAGATTAATATTTCTGACAATCTAGTGTTTCTACACTAGCGGGACTGGAGGGGGCTACTAGAAGACACATGCACCCTGACATACCCAAAAAGATGGCAACACATACACTCAAATCATACCCATCAGATGCCATCTTCTACTACACAGATGGGTCCGTACTTAAAGACCCCACGAGAGCTGGGTATGGGGCCTTTATATGTTACCCGGACCTCAAACAAGACAAGCTGTCAGGTGCATGCGGCCACATGTAGCTTTGACGCTGAACTCACTATGATAATCACAGCACTATGCCATATAGGGGAAAAACTCAGTTAAAGGGAAACTGTTGCGGCTTCTGTTGTAATGGTTACCGATTCTAGCTCCAGCCTCCAAGCTATGGCTGGCTTGGAGTAAAGTCCCCTTTGGTAGAAGAGGCATTAGGCAGCACAAATAACATCCACCTATTTATTGGAGCTGTCATCTTTATGCAGTGGGTGCCCTCGCAATGCAGCCAGGGGGTTAACAAGGCGGCTGATGCTCTAGCATGAGAAGGAGTGCTGGCCGTGCACAATTTCAAGGCTCCAAGTATGTTTAACCAAGCTACGACATTAATCCGAGAGTGGGTACATGACTAGTGGTTGAAATCCTGGGATGGCTCCAACAAAGCCTGTGGAGTCTGGCAGCATTTGTGTGGCCCGAACTGCGAAGATCCATGGTGGAGGCTAAAAAGGTCGGAACAATCCATTATTGCGCATTGTAGAATGGGGCACTGCCCTGTTGGTGCTTATTTTGCCCGGTTCCGGACAAATTTTGATGCCCGTTGCCGACACTGTGGAGAGTCGGTGGAAACAGTGGCGCATATCTTGCAAGAGTGTCCGCAGCTCAGAGAGTCACTTGATCTGTATGGGAGCTTAAAGGCCTAACAGCTGAGTTTCTTGCCAAGGCTCTACGGGAGGACTTCCAGCCTTGCTACCAAATGGATTTCATCTCAGGTAAGAAATAATTATCACAATATGTGGACTTGACCTCTTTTGTACATAAAAGGAGCTTACTTAGGATACTTTTAATAGAATACAGAAGTTGTTATTACTCACCCCAGGACACCTTTATATGGATTCCAATGAAGACCTTGTTCATGCTGTGTCACATTAGAAAATGGACAGAATTTATATTTATAGCTGAAAGAAAAAGATGATGTATGTTTATCCAATAAAAGTGTTACATTTTGAAGAACTACTGAACAGCTACTTAAGCATTTTTAAACTATTCCCACTTTGGTCTGAAACATTCACTCAATGTACAAATAGAATTATCAAGGGAAGTGACATGAATTAATGTTAACAAGGCGAGAGTAGAGCTCCACAAAGGAAATGTAAGACTAGATCTTATCTTCTTCTTATCTTATATAATACAGACGTTACTTCAAAAAAGAAGATGATTACGTCCTACGCGTCATGCATTTAGTCATGCATATTAACCAATGACTTAAATTCTGCCAAGTCACTGGTTTTCCTGGCTAGCTCAGGCAACCCATTCCATGCTCTAATAGCACTAGGGAAGAAGGAGTATTTGTACAAATTTGTCCTAGCATATGGGACGAGGAATGTGCCTTTATCTTTGTGTCTTTCAGAGTATTTTATTAAATTTTGTTTTTGTATTTGAAGATTATGGTTCAGTGTTTTATGTATGATTGCTACTTTACTTTTGAGCCTTCTGTCCTGAAGGCTTTCTAAATTTAGTGATTTTACTAAAGGTGTTACTCTAGTCAAATGTGAATATTCGTTTGTTATGAATCGCACTGCTCTATTTTGTGTCTGTTCCAGTTTCTTAATGTTTTCTTGAGTTGAGGGGTCCCAAACGGAGGATGCATATTCTATTATTGGCCTAACCAGGGTTAAGTAACATTTTAGTTTTATGTTCTTATTTGATTTATAGAAATTTCTTTTAATAAATCCTAATGCTTTGTTTGATTTTTTTGTAGTTTCATCAATATGTGGATTCCATGATAGTTTTTCATTTATTATAACACCTAGGTATTTTGCGTTTTTAGTCTGTGATACTGGTTTGCCATGAATAAGATAAGTGGAATTAATTTGTTTTAGTTTTTTTGTTACTCTTAACAACTGACATTTTTCTGGGTGGAAAGACATGCTCCAATTTGATTCCCATTTCTGTAATTCATCTAATTCTCTTTGTAAAATATCTGTGTCTTGTGTTGTTTTTATTGTTCTATATATTATGCAATCGTCTGCAAATAATCTGACTTTTGTTCCTGAACTAATGCAGTTTGGTAAATCATTTATGTAAATTAAAAATAGTAGTGGACCCAAGACTGTACCTTGAGGTACTCCTGAGTTTACTGTTATCGGTGTTGATTTAGAGCCATTTATTATTACAGTTTGTTCTCTCCCTATCAGAAAGTCTTTAATCCACTGATGCAGTGGACCATTAATGCCGAAATATTTTAATTTTTTAAGCAAACTATGGTGGTGAACTTTGTCAAAAGCCTTAGAAAAATCTAGTAAGATAGCATCTATTTGTTCACTATTATCTAAACCTTTTGAAAAATCATCAATTAGTCCTATTAGTTGTGTTTCACATGATCTATATTTCCTAAAGCCATGTTGGTATGGTGTGAGGACATTATGTTTGTCTAAGTGGTTTATGATGTTGCTACATATTATGTGTTCTAGGATTTTACATGTGATGCTGGTAGATGAAGCCGAGAGAGCATTTAATTGAAAAGACTAGCAAGAGATCATGTTAATGCTTGGTCATTAGTTTGTAGCTCCAAACAGCTAGTAAAACTAAAACTAAGTAAGCATACACAATTCTTAATGTAAACTTGAAATAAACTTGAACAAGTTTTTGTTTTAAACAAAATATATTTAACTTTTATTTATAAATGTATACACAGATTCAACTTGAAAGTAGGTGTGTGATTATGTGTAGAAACACAAGTGAAATGATAATTTAAGCAAGATACAACTCACTAAAAATGTATGTCTTGCTGTCCACGCAACTCTTGCTAGTCTCCCCCTTTTCAACTTTCACACCAGTATTTATGAAATTGAACTATAACAAACCAGCTCATGGTTTCATCACAATCCATTATGCCTACTCAGCCAAACTAACAGCCCACCTTTTCTCATGGATACATCATAAACACTTATTCCATAACAAGTGGCATGCTTTTACTGAGGCTCTATGTTCCATGAGGAAAACAAAGGACAGATGATAGTGATGATGATGATTAGGTACTAAAGATTGCAAGGAATATGCATGGCCTTTCGGGGGTGTTAATATGTATTTTCATTTAGAATAAGCTACATGTACAGCAAATGGTAACTAGGTTGTGTTATCCTTATATTTATATATCTTAATAATAATAATAATTTTTCATTTTTCTTACTATTTGTGCATTACACAAAAAAAAAAAAAAAAAAAAAAAACATTATAACTTTACAAAAATGAAATATACTTTCACACCAGTTTCACTCAACATTACATATGAAATGTTTATAACAGATACTTGGATTGTATTGTCAGGGGAACAAAGGAGATTTTGTGTCTGTTTGTTTTTGTAATCAAAGTCTTGTGTTTCCTATGTGATTTTAAAATATAAAAAAAAACACAGACTGTGTTTATTTGTTTTTTTTTTTATTTTAGCTTTGTAGTGAATGAATATTTCTTTCAAACATGGGGTTTGTTTATAATAATTGTAATGTTCCCAAATATGTCAATGTGCTGAATGGGTGGTAAAGCATTTACCCTGTTTAAGCTAACAGAGACTAATGCAGATATTTCCTATTTTGTGTTACATAAAACTCTTTGATTAAATTTTTTATTAAATACTAACTTTTCTGAATGACCATTGTCAGGTCAAATTCTAATTAAAAAAAGAAATGGTTGTCATATAAAATCTGCTGAATGAACTTTCCCCGTTCTCCATAAGAAACAAAATTAAGCTCAACACTGTCTAGTCTAAGTAAGAAACAAAATTATCTGCTTCATTTACAGTGTGAAACTAGTTGAAGTAAACTAACCTAAATTGTCTTAGTAGAAAGCTTGATTGTGCAATCTGTCCAACACAGTTTCACAGAGAAACTTGACTGCTTAACATAACCCAAACTGTGATTGAGAGAAACTTGACTACATAACATAACCCAAACTGTGATTTAGAAAAACTTGACTACATAAAATAACCCAAACTGTGATTGAGAGAAATTTGGCTACATAAAATAACCCAAAATGTCATTAAGAGAAACTTTACAACATAACATACCCAAAACTGTGATTGAAATAACAAAACCCAAAATAAGATTGAGAGAAACTAGATTTAAAAAATTCATAGATTTTAAAATAACTAAAAATACTTAACAGAAAGCAGAAAGGATCATTTTAAATAAAAAAAAAAAACATTTAAAAAAAACTGCACTAACTTTCTTATAACGGAACTAAAACAGCGCCCTATCAGTCTCTGGAAATGAGAAGGCCCTGAAAAATTTGCAGGTTGAACTCTGAGTTTAAGTGTTTCTTCTGGCTGAGTGTGACTCTGTTGTGAATACACATTATTGATACTGTAAAAAAAAAAAAATTACATAGTTTGCAAAATATATTTTTCACAATAACAAAATGACTTATTTAAAAAAAGTGTTATAATGTTTATTACTGTTACCCAAAACTTGATGGTTCATCCACTATCTTCATTTCAACAAGATCTGCCAAAACATCTGTGTAATAAAACAAATCTGTCAGCTTTTTAAATTGCTTTTGTCTGAGGTGGGAGAGCAGGGAAAAAGTCTACATTTAAGCTGACCTAAAATTCATTTAAACTACATTCACAGAAGTGCCAAAAGCAGTGGCATAATATCTATGGCACAAATGGGTTCAATGAACCCAGGCCCATGACTGACAGTGGTCCACATGGGCACTTTAAAAAAACAAAAGTGTGTTGTTTTATTCCTTTTTATTATTATAATATAATTTATTATATATATATATATATATATATATATATATATATATATAGATCTATATATCATAATATATGTTGCCACCCTCCATTGCTCACCCCTGTTCTAAATCTATGACAATGTAAGTTGTAACTATGTGACAGTATGTCATTAGATAAGAATGTAGCTTTATTATCATTGTAGATCTAAAATATGCTGATGTATGTATGATAATAATCAAATGATTCATTATAATTTAGATTCTACATCACTATTACACTATTAGTATTACTACTTACTTACTATTACGCATCATCATTTAATGTTTATAATATAATATTAAATATAGATCTAGTCATATTCTAGTCAAAGTCAATCTAGACTCTACACATAGTTATCATCTAATAGTATAGTCATAGAATGACAGATCATTAGATCTACGATCTACATTGACTACATTAATTTATTTCAAAATCACATTGAGTGACATTGTCCATGAAAACGTTAAAAGACATATCAGACATACGAGATATATATATATAATATATATCATCGTCATATATACATTGATATTGAATTGCCTAGAATAATTTAATCTAGATTGACTAGATTATACTAGATAATCTAAGTATTCTAAGATAATAAGATAATCATTCAAATCATTGAATTGTCACAATTGTGATTGTGAATTGATTGATCAACGTACGTAACGTACCCTGGAGCTGATATAATAACACAATGTTAATGAACAGTAAGTTGAGTAAGAATATACAAATGCTTTTATGGTGCATTTTTCACGCTACTGTGAATTTATGATTCCTAGATCTAGATCTATATATATCTAGTAACTAGTAGAATCTATTATTCTAAATCTAGTTAGCTAGCAGTGAACTGAATGTACACAAGTTTGTTGTGCATCTTTAATGTTAAAGATTACATTTCATGCTAGCATGACAACATAAACATTGAAATATAGGTTTGTACTATCTAACTGACATATATAGAGTCTTTTCTAGATCGATATCTTACTTACTTAGACTTAGGTCCTCCCGCGCCGTTCGGCGCATTGGGCGGCAAGCTGTCTCCATAATGATCTGTCACTGGCAATGTCTGGAGCCTCCTCCCATCTGGTGTCCACTGTTCTGAGGTCCTCCATGAAGGTGTGTCGCCAGGTAATACGAGGACGTCCCTGTTTGCGCTTTCCTCGTTTTGGCTTCCAGGTTATCGCAACTCTTGGTGTGCGTAATTCATTTTGACGTAGAACATGTCCCGCAAACCTCATGCGACGCTCAGTCACAACCTCACTAAGTGTTCGACTCCCAGTTCGGCATAGGATTTCCTTGTTTGAGATCCGGTCTGTGTAACTGACTCCCAAAATCCGTCTCAGCCATCTTTGTTGAGCCACATTTAGTCTTTTCTCAATTTTGACAGATGACTTCCACGTCTCACATGCATATGTAGCAGTTGGAATGACGATTGTGTTGAGAAGGTGTATTTTTGTCTCGAGTCCAATGGCTTGGCTAGTCCAAATAGGCAGCAGCCTTTGGAAAATGCTCCCTGCCTTTCCTATTCGACATGCTACATCATGGTAAGCATCTCCATCATTTGTTATGATGCTGCCAAGGTACGTGAACTTGTCCAGCTCTTCAAGCTTTGACTCGCCAAGTCTGATGGGGACACCCTTTGCCTTATATCCCACTCGCATAATTTTAGTCTTATCCAAGTTTATGCGGAGGCCAATTTTGGGTGCCTCTCTGTCTAGGCTCTCCGTCATTTCTTGAATGCATTTATTTGTAGCCCCGAGTAGTGCAACATCATCAGCAAAGTCCAAGTCCATCAATCGGAGTTGTTCATGCCATGGAATACCAAAGGCAGTCTGGTTCATTGCTCTCCTCATTATGTAGTCGATGGCTAGGAGGAAAAGGAAGGGAGATAAGATGCACCCCTGTCTCACACCTGTCTCGATTGTAAAAAAACTCTGTTGTTCCCTCTTCTGTTTTAATGCAGCAACTAGACTGACTGTAAAGGCGTCGTAGGATCTGGACGAATTTTTCTGGGATACCGTATTCTCTAACTATTTTCCATAGTGATTCTCGGTGGACACTATCAAACGCTTTTTTGAAGTCCACAAAACTGATCATTAGCCGTTGTTGGTACTCAAGACTTTGTTCTATGATATTTCGTAAAACGAAAATCTGCTCTGTACATGATCTGCCTCTTCGGAAACCTGCTTGTTCTTCTCTGAGCCTTTCATCTACAGACTGTTGAAGCCGTCTCAACAAAACAGTGCTGAAAACTTTGCCTGGGACAGAGAGGAGAGTAATGCCCCTCCAGTTGTTGCAATCTGCCAAGTTGCCCTTTTTTGGAAGCTTTACAATCACTCCCTTTTGCCAGTCCTCTGGGACTTTTGAAGTTCGCCAACAGAGATTTAAGAGATCAGTCATTCTGTTAACAATGCACTGTCCCCCATATTTTAGCATTTCTGCTGATATCATGTCTAGTCCTGGTGCTTTGTTATTCTTTAGCACTGCTATGGCCATGGTAACCTCCTCAGCAGTTATTGGGTCTGTCTTGACCTTGAGATCATTGTCTGGAGAGGGGTCCTTGAATATGTAAGTTAGGTCTGGCGACAGTTGGTTAAGGGTCTCTTTAAAGTGCTCTACCCATCTTGCATCCTGTTCTTCTTTGGTTAACAAAGTTTTGCCTTGCTTGTCTTTTATTGGTGCCCCATGTCCACTCTTTGCTCCAGTGAGATCTCGGACAATACGATGGAGTATTTTTGTATCATTTCTGCTTGCAGCTGCTTGTGCCTCTTGTCCCTTCTGCTCTATCCAGTCCCGTTTATCTTGCCGACAGCTTCTCTTTACTTTCAGATCTGCTTCCCTATAGGCTTCTTCCGCTATGCTGCGATCCTGTGTTTCATTTTTCTGATCTCGCCTACGTTTGGCCTCTTTCCTCTCATCTATCAATTTCCATGTTCTGTCTTGTATCCACCGTTCCTTGTATGAGCCTCGCCTCCTTCCGATAACTTCTTCCGCGCACCCAATAGTGGTATCTTTGAAGTTGGCCCACTCTTCTTCAAGGGTCAATATATCTGCAAGAGCCTCAAAGCGGTTCGTTAGTTTCAATTGGAACTGTGCTGCAGTATTGCCGTCTTTAAGCTTCTCTACATTAAATGGGCGGGGTCGTGTGGTTTGTTTTGGTTGGCGTTTTAATCGGAGCTTACATTTGCCACTGACAAGGTAGTGGTCTGAGCCGATATCAGCTCCTCTGCGGGTCCGCACGTCTAACAGAGATGACCTCCATCGTTTGGAGATGCAAATGTAATCTATCTCGTTGAAGGTTTCTCCATTTGGTGATCGCCATGTTTTTTTTGTGTATTTGTTTGTGCTTAAAATATGTGTTTCCAATTGAAAGGCTGTTGGATGCGCAGAGAGAAATCAAGCGCTCGCCATTATCACTGATGTTTTCTGCAGAGCCATATGGTCCCATTACATATTCAAAGCCAGTTCGGTTGGGATTGATTTTGGCGTTAAAGTCTCCCATCAGTAGAATTAGGTCGTGAGTAGGTGTTTCATCAAGAGTGGTTTGTAGTTGATTATAGAAATGATCTTTGATGGTATCTTCTGCATCCTCTGTAGGAGCATAAGCTTGGATGGTAGTGACTTTAATTTGCTTTGTTTGGAGTCGAGCTGTAATGATGCGGTCACTGACCGGCTTCCAAGCAATTAGCGCTGAAGCTGCTATTTTAGACATGATGATTCCTACACCACCAATGTGCTCCTTGTCATGTCCTGAATATATTATTGTCTTGCCATCATTGATTATTTGTCCACTTGATGTCCACCGCATCTCGCAGATCCCAAGGATGTCCAGCCGGTAAGAGTCAAACTCTCTTAAAAGTTGGGCCAGTTTACCGCATTGATTCAGGGTTCTTACATTCCACGTGCCTATAAGAGTCGGTTTCCTTGCGTTGAAAGGCTTGCCATGTATCAGGTATTGGACTTCCAGTTGGCTTTGATCCAACACCGTTATCAGGGTTTGGCCGCCCTCGCCGCATGTATAGTTTTCATTATGTGTCGAGTTTGCCGTTTCTGTAGCAATAGTGGTTTTACAGGGTGGGGTCGCTAGCCCCACGCCAAACCCTCCTCCTTTCTCACCCGGGCTTGGGACCGGCATATGGCGGAGTTAGATCGATATCAGCGGTTCTCAACTGTAATAATAACTGTAATAATAATATGATCGAAAGTTCTGATAATCTTATACTACTCCACACTATCCCGCGACCCCCAACTATAAAATTATTTTCGTTCCTATGACTAAGTAGATCTAACTTAATGTATCCTTTTGCTAATGTTATTAGGCCTAGACTACATTCTGTTGATCAGGCTCAATGCCATTTTCCACATAGAAAGCAGTTAAAGTTGACAATGTCAACATGAAACCCATTTTTATTTGAAAAGCTGAAGTTTTGTTTGGAAGGAACGATATTTTTTTCCAGACAAATCAAGGCATGTTGCATTAAATTCTTGCAGAGATCAATTTAATTTGTTCACGATGTCAACCAGATATACGGGATAACAAAGAGTGGTTTAGCTTTCTGATTTACAAAAAAAAAAAAAAACAACTATTAGTTCATCACTAAGATGAAAATCACGTTTTAGAACTTTGCCTCTCGATAACAATCTCACTTCAGTGTGAAATAGGAGATACATTGAAGCATCAAAGTAAAACGCAAGTGCGTGTGTTGGAGGTGTCAGATTACAATAATCTATTCCACGTTATAGTTTCTCATTTTGCTGTTAAGGAACACATTTTCAACATAAACCTGAAGTCGATTTAGCTACTATAGGCCTACTACTTGACTCAAGCAAGCAAGGGCAAGTTATGTTCTATGGATTAGGAACAATGCCATCCCCGGTAATTATTTCAGGAATTTCAACGCCAGGGTATGAATGTAATGGTTTCACGTATGAGATTGTCTTAGTAATTTTAATCTTATCTTATCTTATATAATACAGACGTTACTTCAAAAAAGAAGATGATTACGTCCTACGCGTCATGCATTTAGTCATGCATATTAACCAATGACTTAAATTCTGCCAAGTCACTGGTTTTCCTGGCTAGCTCAGGCAACCCATTCCATGCTCTAATAGCACTAGGGAAGGAGTATTTGTACAAATTTGTCCTAGCATATGGGACGAGGAATGTGCCTTTATCTTTGTGTCTTTCAGAGTATTTTATTAAATTTTGTTTTTGTATTTGAAGATTATGGTTCAGTGTTTTATGCATGATTGCTACTTTACTTTTGAGCCTTCTGTCCTGAAGGCTTTCTAAATTTAGTGATTTTACTAAAGGTGTTACTCTAGTCAAATGTGAATATTCGTTTGTTATGAATCGCACTGCTCTATTTTGTGTCTGTTCTAGTTTCTTAATGTTTTCTTGAGTTGAGGGGTCCCAAACAGAGGATGCATATTCTATTATTGGCCTAACCAAGGTTAAATAACATTTTAGTTTTATGTTCTTATTTGATTTATAGAAATTTCTTTTAATAAATCCTAATGCTTTGTTTGATTTTTTTTGTAGTTTCATCAATATGTGGATTCCATGACAGTTTTTCATTTATTATAACACCTAGGTATTTTGCGTTTTTAGTCTGTGTTACTGGTTTGCCATGAATAAGATAAGTGGAATTAATTTGTTTTAGTTTTTTTGTTACTCTTAACAACTGACATTTTTCTGGGTGGAAAGACATGCTCCAATTTGATTCCCATTTCTGTAATTCATCTAATTCTCTTTGTAAAATATCTGTGTCTTGTGTTGTTTTTATTGTTCTATATATTATACAATCGTCTGCAAATAATCTGACTTTTGTTCCTGAACTAATGCAATTTGGTAAATCATTTATGTAAATTAAAAATAGTAGTGGACCCAAGACTGTTCCTTGAGGTACACCTGAGTTTACTGTTATCGGTGTTGATTTAGAGCCATTTATTATTACAGTTTGTTCTCTCCCTATCAGAAAGTCTTTAATCCACTGATGCAGTGGACCATTAATGCGGAAATATTTTAATTTTTTAAGCAAACTGTGGTGGTGAACTTTGTCAAAAGCCTTAGAAAAATCTAGTAAGATAGCATCTATTTGTTCACTATTATCTAAACCTTTTGAAAAATCATCAATTAGTCTTATTAGTTGTGTTTCACATGATCTATATTTCCTAAAGCCATGTTGGTATGGTGTGAGGACATTATGTTTGTCTGAGTGGTTAATGATGTTGCTACATATTATGTGTTCTAGGATTTTACATGTGATGCTGGTAAGTGATACTGGTCTGTAGTTTCCTGGGTCAGATTTTTCTCCTTTTTTAAATAGGGGGGTGACATTAGCTTCTTTCCAGTCCTTTGGTACTCTGCCCTGGTTAAGTGAAGCCTGAAAGAGTATTTTGAACACTGGGGCTAGCTCATTACTTAGTTCTTTGAGTAATCTAGCTGGAATACCATCAGGTCCAGAAGCTTTATTTGGTTTGGTGTTGGCTAATAGTTTTTGAATTCCATTTTCTTGTACTACTATATCTTCTATATTGTCTACTTGGTTCAAATTCAGTAATATGTCTTTGTCTCCTGGGGCTGAGAATGCTGATGCAAAGTATTTGTTTAGAATGTTTGCTTTAGTTTCATTATCATTATGTATTATGTTATGTTCATCTTTTAATGGCGCTACGCCTGTTGTTTCCATTTTCTTAGACTTAATGTATGACCATAGGTTTTTGTTGTTATCTTTAGATATTACATTGTTTATGTATTCACTCTGCAGCTGTCTGCTTACTTTTTGGGTTAAGTGTTTAATTTTTATATACTTTTTGTAAACTCTTTCTGCATTAGTTTCTTTAAATTTTCTATATAGGTTTTCCTTCTGTTTACAAAGCTTCTTTAGTCTATTATTAAACCAGCATTTATTTATTTTGTTTGATGTGTATTTAGTTGGTATATGATTTTCTATAATGCTTTTAAGATGGTTTTTAATGAAATTCCAGAGGTCATCGACTGGTTGGTTAATGTCTTTTTCTAATAAGAATGTTTGTTGAAAGTTTAATGCAGCTTGGTGTAGTTGTGTTAGGTTACATTTATTCCAGATTAAGATTTTTCTTTTGGGTTTTGTATTTGCTACTGCTTTTATCTGACTGTGTATTTTTATGATCTCATGGTCTGATAGACCAGGGATAATATCATAATCAACTACTAATCCAGGTCTGTTGGTTAAGAAGAGATCTAATGTGTTGTTTAATCTAGTTGGCTTTTTAATGATTTGATCTAAACTTAGGTTGTGTAAAGTTTCTATGAAAAGCTCATTTATGTCCTTAAGGTTTTGGTGTTAATCTATGGTTAGTGTTTTCCAATTTATATCAGGTAGGTTGAAATCACCCATAATCCAAAAAACTGCATTTTTATTTGTCTCTTTAAGTGTAGTAATCTGATTACATAGTTCCTGCATGTATTCTAAACTAGAATTTGGCTGGATTCATTAAATCATATACTACACATAAAATAGTTGCTATCTAGGTCATGATTTTTAGCGGCCCCCGAAAGGGGAAAAGACGCTATTAGTTTTGTGTGGAATGCCTGTCCGTCTGTCCCGTTTAGACCTCGTAAACTAGAAAGATATTGAAAATCCGACATCATAATATTTTAGACCTTTCAAAATTTTGATGCAACGGCTACTTTTTTATTTTCTGAAAGTGAAAAATTTATTTTTTAAAATCAACTATGCAAGCAGAATTTTCATAAAAATCGGGAGATATAAATGTACCATATTTTTTAACACATTTATGCTAACGATTTTAGACTTTTTCTACAAATGTATTGCTAAGTTTATGTGAATTCTGCCAAACTAATTACATTTACAAAAAAAATGGTTACTATTTTTTTTCGAAGATGAATCCATTTAATAATTTTAATTGAAACCTGCCTGTGTGGACCATTACGGGGCCAATTTTGAGTTCGTGTTTCCACACAAACTGTCTTTGGAACCTTTTTTTTTAGTGCATTTATACTCTATTTACAATCTCTAATGACGAGCTATTTTTCTAGCTTTTCATTTCTGTAATGCCAAAATGAAACTATTGGGGCTAGGGGGGTGAGCGGGTGCCTATACACATCAAAACGTTTGTTGTTATTCTTGCTTCTATTAACAGCTAGAAAATGGGGGAGGTAAGCTGTATTTGAAATCAATTAGGTTTACTAAAAAGTCTTTCAGTGAAAGCTAGAATTTCAAAATGTACCTATTTTCATTTCTCTTAATAAAACAATTTCATGCAAAATATTTGGTACCATACTCACAAAAAAAGACAAAAACATTTTAGGTCAACATTTTAATCTGACTTGCCAACAATGATGGAATACTATTTTTAGAATATAGAATTGAATTGGTAACAATAAATCAAATCCAAAGTTGGGTTCACATGTAATAAACATGATTAATGCTGTTGAATGTACAACAAATTCACATTAAACAAAATGAAAGTGGAGATTTGCTCACAATTAATTCAAGACAACATTTACACAGAAAAAAATTGATGATGCACAAATGATTAATGTACAAGTGAATAAAGCAGGAATGACAAAGCATGAAATGTTTTTAACTTCGCAAAGTTAATTTATGTTGCCATAGGTGCCACTTCAGTACTTGCAGAAGTCTGGAGAAAAAACAACAACACATGATTATGCTATTTCTAGTCATGTTTTAAAATTTCAGGCTGTCCCAATAAAACTATACCTGGATAAGAGGTGACCACTTTAGCTTCTGTTGTAACAGAGGATTAATACATTGACCTCTAAAACATAGAGCATATTTTGTGTACCTCTTAAATGTGTTATTCAGCTTCAAGTTACAAGCTTTTTGAAAGCATAATTTTAGTCATTGATACATACAAAATTAGCTTTAAACTAGATATCTGCTACACAATTTTTTATTTCAATATGGTTGTAATTTTTTTTTTATACTCATAAAGTAAAGTATGACAAAAGTACTAGCTTTAAAACTACCAGAACACTAGACAGCTTCTTCAGTAATTTCCAAAATGACCACTATGCCGGTGGACCAAACTTTTCGGTACTTGCTTATTTTATTTTTTAAAAAGTCAAAATCTAAAAATAACCAACCAATCCATATTAAACTTAATTTTTTTTAGTTTTGCAAATGGCTGCATCCATGTGTTTACAGACCTGCCTACCAAAAAAAGTCCAAATGCGTAACGCTAATGCGATCCACTATTTTGTCATATATATATATATATATATAAATATATATATATATACAATATTAGATTTAGATGTCATGATTAGATCTACAATCTAAATCTAGATCAATACGACAATAGAGTTGACTTATAGATTAGATCTGGGCTCAAGAGTGTTACCGATGCCGTGGATCCGCTACAAACGTAGGCCTACTCCAAACTTTCATAGGCCTACCTTCATCCTTGATCTATTCTATACTAAGACTAAGAATCTAGTCTAGATCTAGACTAGATGGTAGTAGATGTTATATATCTAGATCTAGTCAATCTAAATCATACAACTAAATTAGATCTAGATTGTAGAGTAATGTAGAGAATCATGACATAACGTAATGTCTAGCTAGACTCTAGCTAGATCTATTCCTGTATAACAAGTTATCTAGATTCTAGATCTAGAATCCAGATCCTAGATTAGATATCTACAATGTCACTCAATGTGTTTTGAATCGATAGCACTTCGATATTTTTTCTATACAAATGAATACGGGAATCAGGGATTCAACATAATTAATTTCTACTAATGAACTTACAAAAAAAAAAGACACGGTGTATCAGCTAACTGACGGTACCAACCCGCCACTCTCTCGTTCTTCATTTCTAGACTAAATCTAATTGCTTTTAAGAACCAATCAACGAATAGATCTGGACACAATGTGTTCCCCGCCTTTTCTGTTCCCCCCCCCCCAACAGGACGGCTTAGCATGACCTGTGACTGCTCGTAAGCTAGTCAAAAGAGGGGGGAAAAAAGGATAAGAAATGTGTAACGTGATGGGTTAAATGCGTATTTGCGTACTCACGGTCATATTTGGGAGATTTTGCGTAACGAATAAGCCTTTTGCGTAACGGTAGGCAGGTCTGTGTTTATGTTGAATAAGCGTGGTTTTACATTAAAATTTGCAATAAAAATGAACCAGGCACATATAAGGTAGGCCTAGGCTTTTAACAAGCTTAAAGTTGATATTTTAGTTGATTTAGACTTAAAAATAAAAATTGTATAAAGAATGTTTTTACTTCCATTGAAAAACACTCTCGAGTGATGAATTGATAATAAAAAAAAATGATTTTCATTAGAACTAGAGCTTCAAAGACAGTAAAGAAGGGCAAGGCCCTTAGGACTGGTAGGGTTAACTACAAAGGCTTACTTGGAGACACTGCCCATTCCCCAATGTTAATATTAACATGTTAATACATTTTACAATTGCCCGGTACTACATTACTGGAATTCAATTGAACTAGTCAAACATCCAGATGCATATTATCTTTGATAATACCCCCCCACCCCTTAAAAAGTTTAGGCTTTTTAAAAGTTACATCAATTAAAAAAGAAATCAAAATAAGTATTTCCATTGCATTACTGCTAATACTTGTTACTCACTTCAATACTTGGTGTTTCAGTGTCACCATTCATTTTAGCATCTTCAGTGGGAGAGACTTCAACTTTACTAATGACTTTAGACTCAATGATATCACCACTGACTTTAATGTCATCACCATTAACTCCTGGTTCATCTCCATTGACTTTAGGTTCATCCCCATTGACGTTTGGTTCATCCCCATTGACTTTTGGTTCAACATTTATATTTGAGTTATCACTGTTGACTTTAGATTCCTCAGTATTGACTTGTTCATCAACATTCATTTTGGCCTCATCAACTTTAGTTTCAACATTCACATCATCTGATACTACTTCTTGTCTAATTTTTTTAACTTCCTGTTCTGAAGGTGCTGATGTATCCTCTTCAGGTTTTCTCTACAAAATACAAATTAAAAGTTTAACAGACCTAAACATTTTTTTTTCCTTAAACAAAACAAAAAATAAGACTTCAGATATATGTTTATGAACCTTAACCATATAAAATATTCAAAAGCAGCGTTACTGTTTATTACCAAATGTGTCAAAATAAATCACTTCAATAAGCCCATGTTCAGTAAACCACACATATATATTCCCATCCCCCTACATTTGAAGGTCTATATTTCAAAAAATCATCACCATTTGACCAATCTTCATGTATCTTAGTAGTTGTCTTTGCAAACAATTCGGGAAGATCAAATTAATAAATTCATTTAGTTACCTTTTTCCTGACTAGATGTGCAATGTCTGAAGCTTTTCTCTGTAATAGTAAAAATTTGGTTTAACAAAAAAAAAAAAAAAAATTCTAACAATGAAGAAAAAAAGGAAAAGAAAAATTGATTTTTCAGGAAAAAATTACCTCTCCATTTTCATCTACATCGCCACTTGTTACTGAACCGCCACTTTTTTTTGATGGAGATCCAAATTCCTAATAGAAAACAAGCCAATTTGTAAAAACATGAAAGAGGCACATATAAGGTAGGCCTAGGCTATTAACAAGCTTAAAGTTGATATTTTAGTTGATTTAGACTCAGATTTTAAAATTTTATAAAAGAATGTTTTTACTGCCATTGAAAAATACTGTGAGTGATCAATAAATAATTTTAAAAAAAGATTAGATTTTATTAGATCTAGAGCTTTTAAGACAGTAAAGAAAGATTAGTTCAATAAATATCTAACTCTGAAATACTGTATTTGCACTTATTTGATTTTTTTTTTATGTTCAATTATATAATTATAAATTAAAAAATGACAACCAAATAAGAAAGCTAAAAAGATAGGATTTCAAAAGATTCAGACTAAAAATAAAAATGAGATTTTAAAAAGTCGTGAAGCCAAAACCTTACTAAGGCAGAAATGACACAGGAAGGATGTATATATTATTCAATCTTTAAAATAAAATGTATGGTACCTTAGTAGTTCCAGAAGGAAATAGATTCTCCTTAACAATAGCTTTCATTTTTTGAAGATCATTTTCTTCAATACGTGCATCCTCAGTCTAAAAAAAAAAAAAGTAAAAAAATTAACATAATATTTATAGTTGACCTTAACAATAGCTTTCAATTTTTTTTGAAGATCATTTTCTTCAATATGTGCATCCTCTATCTAAAATAAAAAAAAATTTGCATAATATTTATAGTAGACCTTTGAAATGTAGTACACAGGTAAAAGGAAAGAATAAATCCTCATGTACAACCTTTTTGTTTTCTTCATATAAACACAAATTTACCTTGTTTTTCATTTCTGGGATTAAATCTTGAAGCTCTTTAATTTCATCAGCAAATTTTTTAAGTTCTGGATTTGTTTCAAGATTTTCTGCAAATGAAGATATATACATTTATTAACAGCATGGAAACAATTTGTAGCTTTACTTGTGTAAAAAATGAAAAAAAAAAAAAAATATACATATATAAATAATGTACCTTTATTTTCAGCATCAATCTGTTCATCTTCCAAAACTTTTTTCAAAGAAGCTGAAAAGTAGAAACAAAAGATTCATACAGAAATATCAAAATGATGATTAAACACTAGAAGAATGTTTCTATTTTTTTTTTAAATACCTATTTTGGCTTCAATAACACTGATTGCAAGTTGATACTGTTCAATAGATAATTTAAATTCTTTTCCTAGCCCATAAGCAAGACCAAGTTGATAGTGAGTCTCTGCTATTAGTCTGTCATCAGGAGCTAAATATTTTTGCTGGATCTTCAAAGCGCTGAGTAAATCTTCCACAGCTATTGTATGTTGTTCTGTTAATAAAAAATAAAAATTATATGCTTGAGTAGGCTGGGAATGTGAAAATTTAGTCCATATCAACACAACTGTATGATACACAAACCTGTTTCCATGCTAACTTCTCCCAATTTTAAGTGACATTCTGCTGCTTTAAGCTGATCTTCTTTAGATTCATTCCTGTTAAGATGATACAAACAAAAGGAAGCTTTATCAGTAAACAAAAACATTCACAATAGTTTTATTTGAAATTGTAAAAAAAATAAAATTCTATATCTAAAGAGATGTGAGTAAAAAACTTAGATAAGCAAAAGAATTTTTTTTTATTTGTAAATATCAATCAAAATGTTAGAAGCAGGTTTTAACATTTCTCAACTACTTAAATCTTTTTAACAGTAAATTTTTTTTAAACATTAATACATTTTTGGGAAGATGAAAAATATGTACACGCTTACTTTAAATAAATTACTTTGGCAAGATCAAGATATTCCCACGCTAACTGGAAATTTGGGACATCCTGTAAAATTATAGAAAAAAATAATACATTACACAAAGCTAGAGTAACAACCCATTCCAAAAAAATAAGTTTACAAGTCTCTGGTGTAGGAAAATTAAATTTTCCAGTTTTAGTTTTTAATTAGATCTAGATCAACACTTCCTCTGCCTGAACCCTGCTGCCCAAGGTAGATTCTAATATAGTTATACCCCATACATTAAAAATCATTTTAAATTGTAGATCTAGAAATAGATCTAGCCTCTAGGCCTGGTTTCATTTTTTATTTTTAGAGAAAGTTCCATTGTGAATTGAATATTGGAAAGCTGGCAATCTTGCATCCATGATAAGTACCTTCATTATGAAGGAATAAAGGTGTCTATAATAAAAACTAACTGCAAAAACTGGCAACTTTTTTTTTTAAATGTAATGTGTAATGTTTTCGCTGTATTGCAATGCAAAATTTGCTGCTTAATCACAAAAGTAAGTCCATTACAAAAACACATTGTTTAAAATAATGAAAGGCAGCTTAATAGCCTTCAGCCCATCCAGGAGTACAGTTTATTTTAAGCAAACTTTTTAAAGAATATTAATTAATTAGAAATTTAGAACTAGTAACATTAATAGCTAATGATTCGTTGTCTTTCAGGAAAAATAACAATGGTAATCATATATATATATATATCTGAAAATAAATAAATATCACTTTCTTCTTTCTTTATCCTGATTGACAAAAAGCCTACAATAAAATTATTTACACTTGATTTAATTTATGAAACTTAATCATTTGGCCCTAATAACTGAATACAAGAAAATGTGTAAGTCCAAATATGTTATTGAATTGAAATGTCCCTATGACTTGTACTGGGCAGCACACAGCAAACATTCTAACAAGAGCTACTGTTGCTTATAAGTAATCCATTAAAAAATTTATTGAAACTATAGAATACCAAGCTTGTTGAACAGATTTATGCAAAAAGCTAAGAAATGTAGAGTAGTTGTTCAACTGGAGGAGTGGGGAAAGAAATGTGTAGTGTAGAATAAATGTTAGGTGCACAAAAGGATTAGAAAAACTGCAAAGAAATATAGATATCTAATTTAGAATCAGAACTTTCCATACTTACTGATGTATATTAATTTTTTACAAAACTGCCATGGTAATTTTAGACAACTAAAATTATTAATAGATTTATTGCTAATGGCAGACAAACTTTATGCAAATGTAAACCCACCTCGTCCTTCTCTCCATCAGCACTTTCATCACCTTCCACTGCTTCTTCTTCATCAACTGTTTCCTCAGTTTCTTCCTCATCTTTATCAGCTGTCCATAAATATAAATGCAAACAAATAAATATTCTAAGTCAATCTCTTTCAATAATTATTGAAGAATCCAAAGGAGCTGTAAGCAATAAGAGGTTCAATGCGTGCTAAACAATATATACATTTATAGCTCTTTATATAATTTCTACCAAACTTCTGAGTTTTTTTTTATTTATAAATTTAGAATGATAAACTAATACTAGCAAGATAATAATCAGCAATAAATTCAAGTTTGTCCATGTAATAAAGATAATTTTGATCTTTACTCAGAAAAAAAAAGTTCCTGACACAACACAGTAAATTAGTCGGCAGTAGATTAGTCTTTGTGTTAGACACATCATTAAGAAAATCTGCTAGCCATAGAAACTGTAGACTTCAAAATAATTTTTGAAATATTCAATTTACTATATTTCATTATTTGATTTACTATATTTTAATAAGATTGTGAATATTTGTAGGAGCATTAGTGTTTTATAGTTATCATGTCAATAAATTTATATTCATCATTGGTGTGTAACTTAGTAGATAATATTAATTTCACTATTTTTATATTGTTAAACTTCTAGTTTCTTTTTTTTTTATCTGTGTTTCTTTCTTTGCTTTGGTTGTAAATTGTATACAAGACTACACTTTAAAAAAAAAAAAGACTTGGTTATTTTATTTATTTTATTTTATTTATTACACAGAACCTGAAATTATGTGAATAATACAATTTCTTAGTGCATTTATTCATCTACGAAATTGGAAGTGACAAAATGTGTTTAGTTTTGCAATTGTTAAATATTCATGGATTAAATATATAATTAAGTTTAAATCTTTCAGCATATAGATTTTTTTTTTTTAATACATTTTCTTTTTCTGTTGAAATTAAAAAAATATATATATATATTATTCTACTTTTACTTTATTACTCTTTTATTACAATCATTTACCTTTAAATAAAATGTTATATAATAAAGATTCTTAAGTTTTAACAACTCCACCCCCTTGCACATTTTAGTTTTACATCAAAACAATATGCACTGAGAGAGTTAATGCAAATCACATGCAATATAAGCCAAAAGCTTTCAACAACCTAAAGCAGAGAAATTGGACAAAAGTTAAAATTTTCCAAATTGTATGTAATCAATCAGCTAAATCAGAGTTGTTTTGAACAAATGTACCAAAAGCTTGAATATAATCGAGAAAGTATTATTACAAACTGTCAAAAATTAAAATACCATCAAATTATAGAAAAAACTTTTGGAAAACTCTTACAAATTAAGAAATTAAAAAAAAAAAAAAGTTTGTTAGCCTAAAACTGAATACAAATTTTTTTTTTAATCAAAACCAAAGCAAACAAGAGAAAATAAAAAATCACCCTCAGATTCATCTTCCAATTCAACATCTTTCTTTTCATCAATATCCATAGCTGTATCAACAGCATTTTCAGATGCTGTTTCTTTCTCAGCTTCAGCTGACTGAGCTGCATCTTCATGAGCTTTATGTGAAATTTCACTTTTTTCAGAATTTTTTTCTACAACTTCCATCTCTTCCTCTTGTTTAGGTTTCTCAAGCTGGTCTTTAGTCTCATCTTTGTCAGCAACAGTATTACTATCTGCAGGCGTTACCTCATTAATTTTAGACTCTGTGAGAGATTTATCTTCAACTGTGCTATTGGTCTCAGGAATCTCTTCCTTTTTAAGTTCCTTATCTGCATCTCCCGCAGCAGTAATAGATTCCTTTAAATCAGACTTATCTGCAACATTATCTTTATTTTCATCAGTTACTGTTTCCATCTGAGAAGCACCACCATCTTCTCCATCTTTGATTTCCTTGTCAGTCTTTTGCATGTCTTCCTCTCTCTCTCCTTCTGCCATTGCTTCATAAACTTCTTCTCTAAGCTGTTGTCGAACACTGTCTGAGGAATAAAATGTTAAAATCCCAACCCTAGAATAAAGCTAAACCTTTCAAGACTACAAGTGAGGTATAATTTTAAGAAGGGCAGTGAACATGCATCAGGCATTAATCTTCTGTGCACAAGCTATAATGCAGTAACTAATTCACTAACAAATTTTATTAGTTTTTAAAAAGTTGAGAAAAGGTGCATAGAGTAAAAGCCTAAATAGTTTTTAAATATTAAGTGCATAGTACTGAGGAAAACAAATGTAAATGAAAAGCTTCAAAGTAAAAGGTAATACGCATAATGAGAAATAGATAGTTCAGGTCTAAAAATCTTATTCAAATATTCTACAATTTAGTTTTATGAAAAAATAGCTATACAACTTTAGAAATAGTATGCATTTAGAACATTTTATCAAATAAAAGATAAGGTGCTAATTTAAAAAATTACTTTAAATTATCCATACCTTAAAAATATTTAAGAATGAAACAGCAAACAGAAATAATTATAAAATTGAAAGTTGCAAATCCCATAAAAATAGTTAAGGGTGGTGGAAAAAAAATAATATATCCAGGATAGAAAGTTATTACTATTAGTATTACTAGCTATTGCTTAAAATATAATGCAAAAATACCATCTTCAGCAGGTGGCTTCTCAAACTGTTCGCTTTCTTCTTCTTCTTTTTCCTCCTCAACCTCAACTAAAAACAAACATTTTTTTAAAATTCATGCATCAAAACAACTAAATGGAATATATGGCAATTGTGAAAAATCAATCACTAAATAAGCATACCTCCTTCTAGGGCAGTACCAAGAACATTAGTCTCCATGCGACCTAGCTCTAAAAGTGCAGACCCACAACTGAAATAGGCATCAGCACAGTCCCTAGACAGCTCACCACATTCCTTGACTCTTAAAGCAAATTCAAATTTAATTGTTTATATTAGATTACAGTGCATTAGTTCTATGATTGGTGTGAATTTGAAATAAAGATATTACTTACAAAAGTTGAACAGCTTCTTCAAACAAGTTAACAGCTTTTGGCACCTCTCCACAAAGCATGTTTCTCTTTCCCTGAGCCAGTAAATCTGCAGCTTTCTTCATAACTTCAAGCCTGAAAAATTAAGAAATATATCAGTTTTAAAAATCCTTTAATAGCAGCTTAAAACAGCATTTATTTTTTAAGAATATAAACAGATTTGTCAAAAATTTATGAGTACAAGAAAAACATATATATACCTCTGTTAATAAACTTCAAATATGATAACATGATTAAATTTTTTGGTTCAATTTGGGTATCGAACCCATGACACAGTCATCTGCTAGAACTTACTTTTGGATTCGGCTAGTGAGGAAGGCATACTTATGCTATTATTTATTGGTATGTTCATTATATCTTGATCTAACACTAGACTTATAGTTCTGATTTAGAATCTAAATGTAATCTATAATAGATTTTCGTAAATATATAAGCAACGCTTATAAATCCCAATAAAATTAAATTTTAATTTACTCACTAATCGCATAATTACAGTAATACAGCTCACTACGCTATGTTGGCTCTAGCCTCCAGCCAAATTTACATTTATGTACTTTTTACTTTTAAAAATTAAAATACTCAAACTAGATTTTTCCCTAGTAATTCTTTTCTCAGCAATATGTTAAATTTCAAGGAAAATTGTTACAGAAATCAGCTGTCCGCGCACCCACCCAACTAGGTTCTATAAAGGATAGAATTATTGTAAAAACAATACTAAACCTTGTGCACTATATTTAAAAATCTAAAATATCTAAAATATTAAAGATGGGGATGGGGTGGGGAAATATATTGCATAGCATTCTTTACCTATATACTATGCTTCTTCAATTCACTCAGAAGCTAGGTTTTCATTTTACTTTTAACAAATGCATAAAAACCTTAGAAGGATTAGATCAACATTTTTAAAACAAGTACAGAATATTGGTAGCCTTATTAAAAGTTCAGGCTGACATTTTCAATAGTAATAAAGATTATCATGTTTAGATGTAGATAAATCTATACTAGTTCTAGAATCAAGATCTGGTAGATGACATTTGACGCATGAAAATCCAGTGAATTAATGATACATCATCAGAGATGCCTACATGCCAAAAGGGAAATGTGTATTCCCAGAGCTGGAAATGTATTTTTAGGGGCAAATGTGTATTTTCTAAATATAAAGAAATATACTCAGGAAAGACTAAAAATAATTCAAGCACACAACATTCATGAAATGTGGCAATTCTGAAGTTAACCCAGCATAAAGTTAATACATTTTTTTTTACATTCTAGTCAAAATATTTACAATTTTAGTCTTGGTCATAACTATTCTAGAATATGTTAAAATGACTCCGTTCTTGTCACTAGCCAATGATTTTATGATCATAATGCAGAGATGACTACATGCCAAAATGGAAATGTGTATTCCCAGACCTGGAAATGCTTATTTTGAATGCAAATTCGTATTTTCCTAAATATCAAGAAATATACCCAGGAAAGACTAAAATTAAATTATTCAAGCACATAACATACATGAAAGGAAGCTATCCTAAAGTTAACATAGCATGAAGTTATATAAGACATTTTGTACATAAGTCAAAATATTTACACTTTTAGTCTTTGTCTTAGACATTTCTAGACTATGTTAGAATGATAACGTTCTTGTCACTTGGCAATGATCTTATGATCATAATGCCTCTTGTGTACTTCACATTCCATAATGGCGGCAACAGAACATTTAGGGGATCAGTGACATCTAGTTTTATAAAAGTAATTTTGTTTATAGGCAATTTCTTTACAAGGTATCCAGCCACTGGAAATATTTTATATCATTCAGATATTCTTCTTCCAGACCTTTTTTGCTGTTAGCAATGAAAGCTTTAGCATCCTCTGCAATCACTAATAACAAACATTTTAAATTTTTGTTTTTCAGGCAGATAATCCTAATTAGTCATTCTTTCTCATACAAAAAAAGCTTTGCTACTGAGTCTGCCTTAAATGCCCCTGATTTCATTCTTTGAACTTAGGCCTTCATAAGTAATGGAACCTAGCTAGTCGCTAGTGACTTTAACAGTAGCTACCACAGAAGATACATTCTGCAAGTTAAGGTCATGGAACATCAGTTTGATTCCCTTTATCAAGCTAAAAGAGATTAAGCACAACCAATGTTTCTTATATGAAAACCTCCTCTGCCCTTCTAACTTTCATCTAAAAAAAAAAATCAAATCCAAATCTAGAATAGATCTAGATCTGTAAGTTGCTTCATTAACAGTTTTTTAGTGCGCATATTCTAGATTCCATAATTGATCCAAAATTGTTTCTTTTGAGTAGATTTAATTTTAGATCTAGATACAGATATCTAGAGCCTTGAGTTTTTTAGGTACCTCTTCTACTAGAGTGGAATCTAAACCTACATTTCTATAAATCAAATAAGAACATAAAACTAAAATGTTATTTAACCTTGGTTAGGCCAATAATAGAATATGTATCCTCTGTTTGGGACCCCTCAACTCAAGAAAACATTAAGAAACTAGAACAGACACAAAATAGAGCAGTGCGATTCATAACAAACGAATATTCACATTTGACTAGAGTAACACCTTTAGTAAAATCACTAAATTTAGAAAGCCTTCAGGACAGAAGGCTCAAAAGTAAAGTAGCAATCATGCATAAAACACTGAACCATAATCTTCAAATACAAAAACAAAATTTAATAAAATACTCTGAAAGACACAAAGATAAAGGCACATTCCTCGTCCCATATGCTAGGACAAATTTGTACAAATACTCCTTCCCTAGTGCTATTAGAGCATGGAATGGGTTGCCTGAGCTAGCCAGGAAAACCAGTGACTTGGCAGAATTTAAGTCATTGGTTAATATGCATGACTAAATGCATGACGCGTAGGACGTAATCATCTTCTTTTTTGAAGTAACGTCTGTATTATATAAGATAAGATACAGCCTTTATTCATTGCTACATTTAGCCAGTAGTCTAAATCTAAGTCTATTACACACCTGGTCATATCTAGAGCTAGAATGTAGACTAGAATTAGATTTAGATCTAGATTTATATCTATATCTAGAAAAATCTAGATCTATATTTAGATTACACAATTAGATCTAGATCGCCATTCTAAATCTAGATTTATGTACATTTATTATAGGTGCCTGACATATCTATGGTTCTAGATCCAGTCTAGATGAATTAGAACTAATCAATCAATTAATTCCCAATTAGTTTAAAGACTTCATATAAGCTGACATATTGAAAGGAACTCAACTTTATTTAGATCTGTAAGACCAAGTAAATATTTAAATCTTCGCGCGTCAATGTGAGCGAAAAATAATAAAAAGGCTAAACTAGATCTATCAGGAATAGTCCATTTCCAGGCATTGATGCACTGATCTATATATATATATATATGATTAGCAAGAACTACTTTTTTTGTTTTAATTTAAAAATTTTCTGCTTTAGAGGGGGAAATGCTATTTTCAGATGATAAACCGTACTAGCATTTTTTCGAGTCCATTTGCATACAAAATACGCAAGATGCGTACTTGTAGGCAACTCTGATAATGCCTATTGTGTATTTTTGCATTCCATAATAGCGGCAACAGAAAATTCATTCAAAAGAATGGGAATTTTCATTACAAGTGAAATTAGACTTAGATAATCCTAATAAGTCATTGAACTTCTTTCTAATATGAAAGCTGGGTTATTGAGTCTGCTGAATAGCTGTTGTAAGAAAAAACTATTCTGGTTTCTGATGCTTGAAGTTGTTTTATAAAACAAACAGATGTGTTGAAGGATGGCGCAAGGAATCAAGATTTTTGTCAGCATAATTAAACCCTTTATTGTGCAAACACACTCAGCCTTAAGTTCCCCTGATTTCATTCTTAGAATTTAGGCCTTCATAAGTAATGGAATCTAGCTAGTTGCTAGTGAATATAACAGTAGCTTTCGATCTGCAACAGAAGATATGTTCAAGTCAAGGAACATCACTTTGATTCCCTTTATCATACTAAGAGAGAGATTAAGCTCAACCAATATTTCTATTAAAACCTCTGACCTTCTCACTTTTATCCCAAAAGAACTCTCCTAAATTAGATGTACTTTGATCTAGATTAGTTCTAAATCTAAGTCTAGTAAACACACCCAGATCTAGAATCTCTATCATAACTCTATCTAGATCTAATTCTATATCTAGACTTTTTATTAAGTAAATTCTATTATAGGTGCATATAACTAATCAATCAATTAATTCCCAATCATTTTGAAGACTTCATAAAACCTGACACATTGAAAAGAACTCTGCTTTATTTAGATCAAGAAAACATTTTAAATCTTCATGTGCCAGTGAAAAAAAAAAAGATACCATGTCAGGGTTGATTAATAAGAATAGTCCATTTCCAGGTATTGATGCACTGATACATATATATATATATATATTATAATATATATAAGTATGGGAAAAAACTAGAAAAGTGGAGTAGATAGAAAATGACCTTAAAAGTTGAGATTACATTTTTTTTTTACACAGATTGCACTTAGAAATATATTATACTTTATTAATGATATATAAGAGGCTTGTCTATGACAAATTTGGACAATGGCCTTTAAAAAGCTTAATGAACTTAATGAGGATTTTTTTTTTAAAGTTAAGTTTTTTTGTTGTTTTTTCTTACTTATAATGAAAATATCACTTTTTTGTTTTCGCCAATACAGAAGTTAGGATAGAGTACAAAGACAAAGGTTATTTAATTTTAATATTAGATATCATGCATGGCCATAATTATACCAAGTTTTGTCGCTGTAAGTCTTAGGAGGCGCTTACAAAGTCGAAAATGCCATTTAACAAAGAAAATAATGGCCATGGAGTCGCCATGGACAGTTTTGATGTACTAAACATGATTCATGATATCCGCATGAATTTTAATCCACATTTGAAAAAAAATTGTTTCAGACGATTTTGATCCCACTTTTAAATATTTTATTTTCTGCAGTCACAACGCCACCATTTTGTCCACACCTTTCTGACATTTCGTGAAGCTCAAGACCAGATGTGTTGAGATAGTTTATTTCCTTCAATATTTACATTCTAAACAAGTAAAGTGTAAAGTTCTTAAATATAGATATAAATTTATTATAAATGAAATCCGCTTTGTGAGCTAGAAATTTACTACTAATACTAGATCTACTATTAAATTTTTTATTTAATAAGTAGATCTATTGTCTACGAAACTCAATTTCAACTTTTTAACTTTTGAGCTGAGCGTGTGTCTCACCTGGCTTAGCCAGCGACAAGCTCTCTCTCTTGTTCTATGGCCATGTTAGGTCAAAACGCCACAAATAAAAAACATAACTTTCTGTTGAACTTAAACATAGTCATAATTTATAAAAAAATAATACACCATTGGAATGTTCTGTTTTTTTTAATGATGATGTTCTAAATGGAAAAATTTTTCAAATCAAAGATAAATTTTTTATTTCTGTTTCTTTCACCTTCCTAATTATAATAATAATAATAGACAATAGTCTATATTTTACTTGTTAGTAATAAGTAATGTTAGTACGAAATTAAAGACAATTATTATTTGTTGCCTACTTTTCAACTGAGTCCACAGCTGAAGTTGAGCTTTCCGTAGTCGTAGCCATTTGAAAAGATCCTTCTCAAGTTGTGCACAAAATGATTATCAGATTTAATCTGTCTTCAATATCTTCTAGATCTATTAGAGTTAGAGTAGATGTCAAGATGAAGTTTAAGATGTATATTACTCTATAGACTTAATAATAATAGTATAGTATATAGAGTAAAGTGCGAAGTTCGAGCAGTCCCGATTTGACAAGAGGTTCGAACAGTTCACTTTTTATTGCTATAACTTTTTTATTTGAATGTTTACCAAATTACTACTATAGTAGATTCTTATATCTAAACACCGACTTACGGGAACTAGGTCAAATTTTATTTTATTTTTTTATTTGGTGACGGTTTTAACTTACAAAAAAACTGAAAGCAGATTCTTATTCTGCAACTAAAGGACTAGCTGTATTCCTTTGTATTACCACTCATAGTCAAGATTTTATTTTGAAATACAGTGGGTCACTTCATGCTCCTATATTGAACGCAGTTTTTGGGCTTTCTCCTCAATTGGACAGTGAGCACCGTCATTGTACACCACTATGTAATTGCTAATAAATTATATCTGTTACTTAATTTTTGTTTGATTGCATTAAAAGAAGTAGATTCACTTTTGCAATATGTATTTATAGTCTATTTCCTCATATACTCTCTCTCTCTAACTCTATAATATACTATATATAGAATATAGATCTATATAGAATATATATATATATATATATATATATATCGTTTATAGTTTATTATTTATATACCTATGTAATCTATGTGTAGAAACAGACAGAAATAAATCTATATAGCTTATATATCGATAAATTAATTATTATAATTTAATAAATATGATATTTTCAACTAGGCTACATGTATTTCCTCTGTCTTTCTTTTAATTGCCATCCAAGGACCCTCTTCTTGTTTTCATTGACACATTAACACCCCCCTCCCTCCCATAGATGCTTATAATTCTTTTCATGACTCTCTCCCCCTTCCCTCCACTGCCTGTTGGATAGTTTGTGACACTACAAGCTGAGTGTATACTTCTCCTCACTGCCAGCTCATCTGGAGTGATCACCTGCAGTGGGCATGGTCTCTGGCTTCAAATTAGCAGCCCGCACTTTTTCTTTCATTCATAAATTATATTTATAGACATCTTGATCTAGGTCAAGCTTATTCATTGAAAAAATCATAGATTTATTAATCCCAATAATATTTCTTATTATGATTTTGCTGTGTCCAATGAAGGAGAATGAGCTGAATTCATTATTATTCGTTGTACACCCCCTTATTAAATTTTATTTAGCAGCTAACGGTATAAATGTGATAGGAATGTCTTTCTAAAGATGTTTGGAAGCTTATTTTGATATGCCCATCAGCCTACGATCAAACAGGCTCATAATATAGCCTTCATCCCTTTTATGGGAAAACAGAACAAAATTACCGGAACTTATCTAAAATTGGACATGCGCAGTCCCGAAACGATTTTTGCTCCAAACATAAAAACAAATGAATTACAAACAAAAAAAAGCGACCCGTTCATTGAAGGAGAATTCGATGGGATGTCCAAAATATAAGAAGCTACTATATATTGCTACTGCGCATGCACCTTTTTTCTTTACTTCCGACACATACTATTTCCTTTTCCTTGTAAAGGCTAAGTTCATGGTGAGGTCAAACTCAGGAGGTGTGGAATTATTCTTTTTTACTACCCGGTAGTGAAGGAAATGGGTAATGCCTAATGGGATTAAGGCTATTTTTAAGTCTGATGGCTCATCAGCTCAAAGAGACTATTTGAAGTTGTGGAGGGTGAGAAATGGTGCAATGGATGGTGTTATTGCGCTGGAGTAAAAAGAAAATGACTTTATAGTAAAAATTAAATATTAAAACATTTTTTTAGATATATTTTCTTTGATCTGCTCGAACCTTCCACCAACCCGATCGAGCTTACTAACTGGGGAAAAATCCGCTCGAGGAAAAGTACGCTTGGCGATACTTACCCTACACTAGGCTACACCTCTTTGACTTCGTATTTAATTTTAACTAAGCCTAGTGATACATTAAATCCAATCTATTTTTAATAGAAAAAAGGACGAGGAATTCAGAGATACCATCAGTTTTTTCATAGGTCAGACCGTTACGGTGCTATAAAAATCGAAACTTGAAAATTGCTGCCAGCGGGCTTAATGCGCTCGAACTTCGCACTTTACTATAGATCTAGATCTAGACTATTACACTGGACTGAGTGACTTACACTACTTAGTTACTTACTGTAACTAGTGTAACTTACACTAGTAACTACACTACTTTTTTTAACTTTTACTTACACTTACTCTTACAGGACTTACACTTCACTAAGTTACACTTCCAGATTTAGAAAAAGCGGATATAAAGAGCTATTTTATGCCCTACACAAATTTTTTTCGCTGTTAGATTGCTGATCATATATAAAGCAAAGATCTTGATTAAAGTCTATATAGTATATAGTCTAGTCTAGATTACAGATTACTAGATTCTAGGTCTAGATCTAGCTCTATATTTCTTCTAGATCTAGTCTAAACCTGAATGAAAACATAGGTTGTTTCCTTTCGCGCGGTATTTCCTTGTCTCATTAATGACTACTAGTATGGTACAAGTATCGATACCACAATGAAAATTGCACTTAACGATATAAATGTAGTAGTCCATAGACTATTAGCCCGTTGCTGTCCCTTATAAGCTTTAATAAATAAACGAATGTGATGGTATTGAATAATATAGATCTAGATGAAATTATTTTTTTTAATTCGACCTGCTTCTACATAGTCTAGATATATATATATATTGCGCCATGTTTCTACGAATATATATATATATATATATATATATATATATATATATATATATATATATAACTTTGATACAATTTTGCAAGAATAAAATCAAACAATAAAGAGCTCTTTCTCTGTTTTAATTTAGACATCAGCATCAGTTCGACATTTACAGAATTATAAAGAATAGATAGATCTAGATCTGTATAGTTCTTACATCTATATTATTCTTCAATGCATGAACGCTGCATTTTTTTTTGCTGCCAATTGGGCAACTTTGGATTGGATGATTTGGGGGGGGGGTAAAGAAAAAAACTATAAGCTTCATCATATTAGAAAATAATATTGTAAACATCTTCACTAAAATGTAGCTGTGCGTATATATATATATATATATATATATATATATATATATATATATATATATATATATATATATATATATTACAAGTATACAGCATTCAAACTTCTTAAGTTTATGCAAGAAACACGAGAACCACAATGATTTCGTGTAAAAAAAAAAAGTTAATTTTATGCACACCAAAAAAATATTTTTTAAAAGACACAGCCAACCTTGTACATTTAACATAATAAGAATATATTTTAAAAAATAATTTTACATTTAATTTATTTTGCCTCTACCTTTCCCTATCCCTTAGTCTTATGGACCGTTGGGGCACCAAGCAAGACTCATCAACCGTCTTTCTCCATTCCTCCCTGACTTTTGCCTTGTTTAGAACCTCTTTCAATGACAGGCCCGTCCATTCTTTTATGTTGTCCTCCCATATAAAATCAAATTTTTTTACTTTTTTCCTAATCTCTTACAAAGAATGACATTTTTAATTAGACTCTATTTGATCTTTGAAGGGCAAGTCACAATGTTTAAAATCATAAAATGTTAAGTAGGTTTTTAAGCAACGCCTGTAATTTTTTACATAATTTGCATTTGGCATTCCCATTTCATTCATTTTAGTATTGTATATAATCGATACCTCTTTTTTTTTACATAAACAAGTACCAAAAGAGTAGATTAAAATCTTTTTTTTTTTTTACATTATTAGAATTAAATCTAATATATAGATCTAATTAAAGTAATGCTTTAATCAAACTAAATTATTTGTAAAGTATTACCTGTATGAATATAATATTGATTTAGATTGATTCCAATGTACTATTGACTAGTTACAAATAAAACGTTAGTGAGCGAGAGTTTTACCACACTAGTTTACAAAAATAGAAAGGAGCACACATATTTTTGACGTCACTGCCTTTTCCGCAGCGGCCATCATAATATTGATACCTCGTGGGGATCATACCCACATTTTCAAGGTAATCAAACGTAATTCAGTATTAAGTTTAAAGGTTCATTAATGTATATAATCAATTTCACGAACGTGTAGCTTTTTTATATTTCATCATAATATTAGATAGAATCTAGCTAGATCAATAAATATCTAGATAACTAGATTAGTCCAGACAGTCTAGTCACTCACTCAGTCTAGGAGTCTAGTCGAAGACGAAGTCGTCTACTTTTTTAGTACAGTAACTTACTACAGTAACTTACGTTTATCGAACAAGTTAAGCTCATTCGCCGACATTTTTTATGTTTGAATTTGTGTATCTCCGTAAAAATTAGACCTAGAAAAAAACTGATTGTATCTGTAAACTCCTCATCCATTTTTCTTAAAAAGTAGACATGTTTTATTCTATTACTACTCATAGTTAAACTTATATTTGATGTTAAAATGGGTCAGGTTGATGATTTCAAAAGCTTAAATTATCGAACACTTTTTTAGCTTTATCTTATCTTATCGAACATATGAAGAACTTATCGAACACACGAGAAGTATGGTGTTTTAAAAGTGTTATAATCCTAAAATTTTGTGAAAAGTGTGGTGTTTCAAAAGTGTTATAATCTATATTTTTTTTATTTATATCATTTTCTTTTTACGCCATGTCAAGAAAGACAGATTTTTAGTCATTTTCAAATGGTCCACATCGAAGGAATCTATCACTGATCAGCTCTGCTTAGAAACTGACGGTGCTAAGCCCAGTAACGCATTACCGTAGTACTTATTTAGGTCTAAGCTATTTTGAGACATAAGGCCATTAATAAATTAAATCCAGATATTATTTATTTGAGGGAGAGCCTAATAAGCTTTGGTAGCCAATAGATAATCCCGCCCTCCCCAAGTCATTGCAGGACACAACAGTTTACTTGGTTGACCTAAAAACAAAACATACGGTACGCAGCCCTACGTAACTAGCCGCCGATCTAGCACGCTCAGTGTATGTAACAGCCTAAAAGTCAGTGCTAGATATTTTTCGATCTGGGCGGGGAGGGGGGGGTGCTGAAAAGCTATGGCAGCTTGCAAGCTGTGTTACCTATAGATGTAGATAAATCCGCCCTCCCTAAACCACCTGGTTGACCAAAAAAAAAACACACACACAAACAACATAACTATATATACTACGTATCTATCATGCCTAGTGTTTGTGACCTAATTAGCGGCTTGACCGTAGGTACTCGACTGATGGCTCCTCCCCCTTTCCCCTCAACATTGTTCTTACTACAACTTGAACAATGTTTTGGGGCTGTGTTGATGGCCTGGTTTACACCTGTGTGTTACGCTATCACTGACCATTTTTTTTTTGTTGTGTGTTAGTCTGGTGGCTGCGTTTGGATTGAGTCTTGAAATTTACGTTGTTACTTTGCACTGAAAAAGTGTGAATGTTGGAGAGTGGAAGCGCGGGTAAGGGGGTGTAGGCAGAATAAGAGAGTGGTTAAATGCGTTATTGTTATTATTTTTGTGTATTTGTGATGTTTCAAAGGTGTGTCTTTGTAGCGCATTAATATATATATATATCTATATATAGAAATAATTTTATAGACCCGACGCCACACGTCTAGATCGAGAAGCACAACTGACTCTATGTATTTGAGGCTGACGTCACATTCTAATGGTCGATCAATTATTGATGATCTCTGGATACAGTGTCTTGACTGTTTCAAATCAAGCTTTTAAAATGGGTACAATTAGTGCATATATCGATGTAAATCTATTTACTTAAAAAAATATAGCACATTTACGGTAAACCACAAATAACTGATACAAATTGTAACATATGATTAATTTATATCTGTACTTTGCATTACATTATTTAAAAAAATAACAATTAAAAAATATATAATTTAAATATTTTGTCTTCTTTGGGTTATATCCCTTTGATGTTTATTTTTAACATTAAAATGGCGTTCGATATCTTACGAAGCTGAGATTGCTTATATAAAAACTGCTATTATCGAACACCCCCTTTTTAAACCTCAATTTTCATGTTTAGGTAACAAAGGACACTTTCAAATAAATAGTTGTAAATATTTCTCAGCCTAATTAGAAGCGTATTATATAGTTTTTTTTGAGCTGAAGCATCATTAGCATTAAAAAATACCCTTAACCCGAGACTCACTCCACTCTTCCCAAGAGTTCAAAAAATGTGAAATTTTTATACCAATATTACCAATGCACTTTGAATATAAGTAAAAAAATGATCCTCGGGTGAAAATGAAACTAATTATAACTTAACTATAAAGAAATGGACGATGCACAATAAGAATGGACTAGTTTCTTTATAATCATCGAAATAAAGGTGAATTTTAAAAAATACAATGGGGTGTTCGATAAGTACCTTAAAACGAAGGTGTTCGATAAATGTAAGTTACTCTAGATCTAGACTTTCTTCGAGTAGTTGAATATGGCAAGGTAAAGAACATGCCCGATACATGCCGGGAACATACAGATTCTACTTCTAGCTTATTTAGTTTATTTAGAATGTAAATCTATCTATTCTAGAGTTAAGTTATATTATAATTTAATAATTAGATCTATATGTATGTAGGCTAGGAACTTTGACAAAAATGTCTGAATAAATAGTAGAGTCTACAACAGAATCTAGATTCTTCTAGATCTGTCTTTATCATATCTGTCTATAGGGAGGGGAAATAAAAAATTGATCTTTGAAAAAATAATTTTTCGTTAGTGCATCATTAAAATACTTATAAAGAACTTTCCAATGGTGTTTAAATTATGACTGTATGTCTAATAGTTTGAAAGTTATGATTTTTTTTATGTCGTTTTGGCTTAACATTGTTGACATGGAACAAGTAAGATGAGTCATCATGAGAGCGTCTCTCTCGCTAAGCCAGCGAGACACACACCCCGCTCAAAAAGTTAAAAAGGTATTAGTTCTAGAAACGCTAAATCAGGTTTCACTTATATTTTAAGAATATGCAGAAAAAAATGCAGATTACAAATATGTAATTTGATTTCCTCGGAGATAAATAGTTTTTAAAATATATATTTTTAAGTTTTATTTCTTATTACCATATATTGTGATTGGAAATACGCCATTTTGGTTTTAAGGCTTAATACTAGACTATCTCCCTTGAATTACTTGTCAACATTTTTCTGTTGCTGTTTTGTCTTTCTTTCTAGCAGCTATTAGATCTAATATTAAAATTCATGTAAAATGATAGCATAAGAACAAAAATCTCTTAGAAAAAAGTTATTGAAAAAAAGAAGAAACAACTTCATCAATTTATTATTAACATTTTTTAGATCTTCATTTCAGTAAATACACTTAAAAATGCATAAGTTGACAGCATAAGAACAAAAATCTCTTTAAAAAAAGTTTAATACAGATAAGGGATATAAATATGCTTAAAAACAACATGGTGGTCAGTAAATGTCTCTGGGCATCTGAACTATTACCGTTATAAGTTGGAATTGAGTTTCGTAGAGGATAAATCTACTTATTAAATAAGAAATTTAATAGTAGATTTAGTATTCATAGTGAATTTCTAGCTCACAAATCTGATTTCATTTATATTTATGAACTTTACTTGTTTAAAATGTAAATATTGATGAAATAAACAAATTATCGGGTCTAGATCTACAAGAAATGTCAGAGAGGCGGGGACAAAATGGCGGCGTTCTGATGGCAGAAAATAAAATATTTAAAAAGTGGGATCAAAATCGTCTGAAACAATTATTTTTCAAATGCGCTTTATAATTCATGCAACGACGATTAATACATAAAATCTATTTGAATATATCCAGAATATTAGGCCTTACATGGCCTCCAGTGGTTTTACATTGATGACGAAATTTCCTTATCAAAATTCTGTAAATCCCATAGCCTACAATGGTAACCGTAGTTTTTGAGCGATGTGAAGGAGATATCGCGATAAAACTTGGTAGAATTATAGCCATGATATCTACCATGAAAAAAAAAAGAATCATTGATCATTTTCCTGGACCCTGTATTGCTAAAAACAAAAAATGAGTATTTTTTATAATAAATGTAAAAATGACAAATAACTTTAAAAAAAAACCTGTAATTAAGCTTTATATAGGCCATTGTCTAAAGTAATCGATAACACAAGTTTAAAACTTCTCACATTTCATTCAAAAGTGTACTAAATTTGCAAGTGTGGCTTGTATGAAAAAAAAGTCAAAAACGCAATCTCAAGTTTATCGGTCATTTTTTACTTTCACACTTCCGAGTTTTTTCGCCTAACTAATCTCAAAATTTTCCGTTTAGCAATAGTGCCATGCTTAGCGAGCGAGACGCTCTCATGATGACTCATCTTACTTGTTCCATGTCAACCAATGTTAAGCCAAAACGACACAAAAAAAATCATAACTTTCTAACTATTAAACATACAGTCATAATTTAAACACCATTGGAAAGTTCTTTAAAAGTATTTTAATGATGTACTAACGAAAAAAATTTTTTTCAAAGATCAATTTTTTATTTCACCTCCCTATTGAGATATATCTATAAATCATTTATAAATGCCAAAATTGGCAAAATGGCACAAAAAGAATTTTGAAAATCGGATAATTAGTTGAAAAGTTATACATTTTTTAGTTTATAATTTTGACCTCTTCTTTGTATTTTACTTATTTATTGTTGTTTTTTTTTTTTTGTTATCTGTATACTGTATAGATCTAGTTCTAAATATTATTTATAGCTTTTAAATATATGGTGGAAAACAGATTGAGCTCTCAGCATTCTACTTTTGGGACCAATTTTTTTTACCTATTTCAAATTGGCTTTTATTGACATTATATATCATTTTTGATGCCCAAGAATAGAGGAAATTAAAAAAAAATGAAAAATCAGTAGCAGCAATTATTTCACATGAAAAATTTAGGTCAAACACACTTACCCCTTATGACAAATCCATCATTCACATTCACAGAAGGTATGTCCAATAATCCATGAATTTCACAAATTAGAAGTAATATTAACAGAAAAATGTGTCACAAAGTAAAGTATATTTATAGAACATTTGAAAAAAAAAAAAACAATAAAAACTAGTTTCTTAAAACATTTATATCTATTAATTGAGCCTTCCAGACCCCACCACCTACATTAAAAAATCAATTGCAAATTATACTTTATCATCATGATGAAAAACAAAACCATTTTTTTATCAGTTTTGACATATTATGTATCAATTTAAATGCCCAAGAACAGAGGAATCTAAATTCATTATCATCAGACAAGTATTTAACATAAAAAAATGAGATCAAACACACTTACCACTAATAATGAATAATCCATCATTCAGAGAAGATATGTCAAATATTCCATGAATTTCACAAATTCACAATATTATTAGCATAAAATTGTGTCACAAAGTAAAGTACATTTAAAGAACATTTGAAAAAAACAACACAACTTTAAAAAAAAAGTATTTATAACTAATAAATAAGCCCCCTCTTCGTCTCACCCTACCATAAAAAGTCACTTTTTTTTTCAAATTTTCATGGTTTAACATACTATTGTTACTACTATTTAAATCAACTTTAGATAAGGGTTATATATGTGTATAATTTTAGACTAGAAAAGATCTAATATTAAATGAAATATTATCAGTATCAGATTTAGATGTCTTCTAGTTCTTGATCACTTTTTAGATCTTGGTCTAGACTACTCTACACCTACTAAAAGGCTTAACTTAAGTGTTGCATGGTGCATGATGTATTCTGTCTACTATCTTAATCTCAATCTTGTTTGTTGTTGCTGAGAAATGAAATAAAAACACCTTTAATTTGGTTTATATGTGTTTGTTGTTATTTTCAACTATGACACTATTTCACTATACTATGTCCATAAGTCATAAGTAGACCTATATTTAGTCTCTATCCTGCATAGCTAAGAGTTTAAAAAAAAAAATATTTATCTTTCTAGATCTAGTAATCTAGTTGATATGCCTAGATTTAGATCCTTAAAACTTTAGTAGGAAACAAACATATTCTTTTTTGCAGATATATCTAGATTCTAGATCTATCATCTAGTTAATCTAGAACTACCAAGTATCCTACTTGAATCTCTTCTCAACTAGTAGGCATCTCTGCTTTAGATCAAAAGCTGCTGGAATTGCCAATACTTATAAAAAACTAATCTGCAATTGATGAGCTTTAAAGTGATGTTTTCTTGGGGGTCAACAGAATACTAAGATATTACAAAGAATAAACTTCATCCTGCAATCATAACAGAATGTTTGATCTGTTTTAAATCAATGTCTAGTGGTTCCTTTTTCCTTAGTTAATGCTTTTTTATCCTAGTCATCTTCCTGGTCTTGCTTAGCCAGTCTTAACTGGACATGGAATGCCTTAAATCTAATTTTAGCCATACTACAAACTAGTAGAACACAAATGAAGATTTCAATGAGTATTAGAAGAAAGTAGAGCTTACAAATGCCCCCATACTAGTTGAAATAATTCATTGTAAACAAAGTCAAGGCTTCTTCTTGCCAGCTCCTGTAACTTTAAGACCAAGAAATTCCCATTTCTTGCCATGTGACACACAAAAGATATTTTAACATACAAACTCTATATTGTTTCACATTTTTTTACCCATTTAGGGATAATAATGAATTTTGATATAAACTTTTTTTTTTTTTCACAGATTAAACAAAATGAATCCAGAAAAGTTAAAGCAACTTCAAGCCAAAGCTGATGTTGTCCGCATAGGGGGCAAGGTAAAAATAAAATAAATGATTAAAGAAGTATAATTTAAAATGGTTATTTTTTAAAAAGTATTGTATTGTATGCAGCTTGTCAATATTTCACATTTTCTTCACCTTCTCTTGATAACCTAGGTTTCTTAGTGCTGCTTTTATATGCTACATTTCATGTTCATTCATAATTTGTTTCAAACTCCATTTATGTTTCATTAGACTTATTACTACCATTTCTGCTATCATATGTATGTAATTAATGTTTACTACTTGTATTGTTAGAGAGAAATAGATCAATTTAAATTAAGGTCTTTGAAGAAGCCTTGAGCTTCAATATGTGTTGACCCAAAATATATTGTTTGTGAGGTCTAATATGGATAGGAATATGGGTGGGTTCTGGAAGTTTGTGTAATCATGTGGTCTTAGGTGGTTATGTGGGACCAGAAGACTACATTCGCTTTGAGAGCTGAATAGCAAAAGTGGATGTTAAACTGAGTGCTGGATTTGGGTCCATGAATCAAGTCCTTTGGGACTTGTCTATGTTTTGCCATATTTTCTTCACCTTTTTCTCTCATTAACTATGGTAGCTTACTGACCTGCCTACCGTTACGCAAATGCGTATTCGTTACGCAAAATGTCCCAACAATGACCGTCAATACGCAAATACGCATTTAACCCGTCGTGTTACGCATTTCGTATCCTTTTTTTTCCCTCTCTTGACCAGCTTACGAGCTGTCACAGAGGTCACACTAAGCCATCCTGTTGGGGTGGGGGGGGGGGACAGAAAAGGTGGAACACATTGTGTCCAGATCTATACGTTGATTGGTTCTGAAAAGCAATTATATTTAGTCTAGAAATGAAGAACGCGAGAGTGAGGGAGTGGCGGGTTGGTACCGTCAGTTAGCTGATACACAAACGTGACTTTTTGTTTTTGTAAGTTCATTAGTAGAAATTAATTATGTTGAATCCTTAATTCCTGTATTCATTTGTATAGAAAAAAATATCAAAGTGCTATCGATTCAAAACACATTAGTGACATTGTAGATATCTAGTCTAGATCTAGAATCTAGATAACTTGTTATACAGGAATAGATCTAGCTAGTCATTACGTTATGTCATGATTCTCTACATTACTCTACAATCTAAATCCAATTTAGTTGTAGTATGATTTAGATTTACTAGATCTAGATCGATAACATCTACTACCATCTATTCTAGATCTAGACTAGATTCTTAGTCATGACTTAGTCTTAGTATAGTATAGATCAAGGATGAAGGTAGACCTACGAAAGTTTGGAGTAGACCTACGTTTGTAGCGGATCCACGGCATCGATAACACTCTTGAGCCCAGATCTAGAGTAGATTATATTCATTATATAGACATAGATCCAGATCTAGTCTAGATATCATCTTTATTGTCGTATTGATCTAGATTTAGATTGTAGATCTAATCATGACATCTAGATCTAATATTATAATATATTTATATATATATATATTATATATATATGACAAAATAGTGAATCGCATAAGTGTTACGCATTCTGGTGCCAAAATACGCATTTTGATCATCAGCGTTACGCATTTGGACTTTTTTTGGTAGGTAGGTCTGGTAGCTTAGTGCCACTATTATTTTTATGTTACAGTCATGTTTTGTCAAGTGTAGTGTGGTGAGGAATGTTTAAATTAATTTTTATTTATTTAAAACATTATTTCTAATACACTAATTTATAATCGTTTATGCAAGTGGTGTTTAAACATTTTACTGTGCACAGGGATCAGCAAGAAGAAAGAGAAAAGTTATTCATCGTACAGCCACCACAGATGACAAGAAAATTCAATTCTCATTGAAGAAATTGTCTGTGAATGTAATTCCTGGAATTGAAGAGGTTAGTTGTGTGCAAAGTTTTTAACACATATTTTAGTTTAAAGTGATTTCTCAATGTTAACTGCTTTTTTTTTTTTTTTTTCTTATAATTTTTATCTTTTAAGGTTAACATGATTAAGGAAGATGGCCAGGTGCTTCACTTTAATAATCCTAAAGTTCAAGCTTCATTGGCTGCAAATACATTTGCCATAACAGGGCATGCTGAGAACAAACGTATGTTTTTATTCTACATTTTTCATAATAAGCTGTACAGTAACTGGTTATTTCACATTACATGTTAACAATGAGCTAGTTCTATATCTTCTCATTTGCATTTAACCATTTCGCAACTGCTATCGCTACTGGTAGACTAGAATTGCAGATTTTATGTTCACTGCTAGTTTTTAAATAACTAAACCTTTACAAACTCTGAGTTAAGAGGGCGTTAGTGAAGCTATTTTTTGAGTGTTCATTTGGTATCTGCAGCATGTTGGAATGGATTTTTTTATTTATTTATTTTTTTTTTTTTAATTTATTTATTTTGATTGGGGGGTGGGGGGGGCTATTCTAAATAAAATGGGACATACAATGTTTAAGCTTTAATGGAAATATAAATGTTATTAATGTAAATAAGAAAATAATGGGAGACTGATAGAAGTGAAAGTCCTAGATCCATTATTGTTTACGTTAGATCTAGTCATACTGAAGTAACATTTTGATTTTTTTTTTAGATCTATTTATGACTTGGTGCTATTTTTCTGTTGTAAAAGAAAAATTTTGGTATTATAAGAATTTTAATTTTTAATTTTTTTTTTGGTGAATTTATTCAAAAAATTGATATTTTAAAATAATTATATCCCTTCTAATAGGCATGGGGGGGTGCTTTCCGCATCAAATCAAAGTATATAAAACACCACATACTTACTATTCATTTATTGACAAATGTATTTGAAATTTTTTTTTTTCTTTTTAGAAATAGCTGAGATGCTGCCAGGAATTTTGAATCAGTTGGGTGCAGAAAGTTTAAGTAGCTTGAAAAAGTTAGCGTCCACTGTAGCTAGTGGTTAGTATATTTTATTTTTTCATATGTTTGTGTATATATTTAATTCTCTTCATGACCCAACCGACCAGGACACAACGGTGAAAAAGTCATGGAAAGATAACTATTTTATTTCTGTAAGTTGGATTATGTAACTTTCGCAGTGATGGAGAGCAAGGCTTAGGGTGGCTATGCTTTACAGCTGGCCGGCTTGTTTCTATATATAAAAATATTGTTATAGTTGTCTCCTTTTCAATCACGCCTTTTGTAAACACTGCTTAACTCAACACATCTAACTCAAAAACTTGACTAGAGTTCCAAATAATCTGGTACTTTAATGGGTAAATAAAATTAGCCAATATAAAACACAATAAACTGACTACAAATGCTACATTGTGCATCATCGTACTGCCATACTAAACTCTACTGTTTATCTCAACCTGGACTCGTAGGGTTCAGTCAAGGACTGATTTCGTGGCCAACTAACAGTCCCTACTAGGCTTTGTCCGGGAGGTGGGGTTGTTTACGAAGATCTGATTTTTGAACTGTGAACATGTAATATTTACACAAGATTTTTACATAATTATAAAATTTTTACTATTTTAACTGTGAATAGACCTTGTTTTTAATTATTTAACTGTATAGAAGTTAGCCCTTGTTATGTAAAGGGAGAGTGATCCTTAAAGGATTATGGGCACGACATGGCCTAAATTGTGCCGATGTGCCTAAACTCAAACTCACTAACAGTCCCTGTCTCCTCACTGTCCTGTGCTGTCCTTACACACTCTTCTGGTCCACAAAGGCTTCTGATCACATGATCATAACATGGGTCAGTGCTGTCCCTTGTCATTCGACATAACACACTAAACTGTATTACTGGCCAGTGTCACATGTGTCAGTTGATCGTACACAATCGACCCTATTGTTTAGCCAATAGGGTTACCACAATATATATGTTTCATCATTACAAGACTTTTAATAACACACTCTTGTCTGTCTGGTAATGTTATTTCTCCCACACCCAAACTTGGATAAAGCAGAAATTTTGCACAATTTTTTTTTTTTACCTGAAACACAAGAATCAATTTTAAAACATTCAGTTAATTAACTATTGGTATTTTTTTTTTTTTTTTTTTTTTTTTGATGTCTTGAACATCCATCCATCCCAGTGGCGCTACAGCCCATGGATGGCTCTAGCCTGCTTCAACACATCCTTCCATTCAGATCTCTCCTGGGCCTTTCGTCTCCACGCCCTAACCCCAAGCTGCTTCAGATCTGCTTCCACATCGTCAATCCATCGCATTCGGGGTCTGCCTTTTGGTTTTTGCCTGTATACGATTTTCGCTCCTCTGTTGTTTGACATTCTTTCAAGGTGACCTGCCCAACGTAGTCTGTTCTTTTTTATTTCCGTCGCTATTGGTGGGTCTTCATATAATTGATATATCTCATGGTTAGTGCATGTCCTCCACCCTGTTTCATCGTGTATGGCACCATAGATTTTTCTTTCCCAAGTATTAAGTAGATTTTCAGATGTCTTAGTCAGTGTCCAGGTCTCACTTCCATACATTGCTGCTGGTTTTGTTATGGTTTTGTATATTATTTTCTTGGTTTTCCTTGAAATTGTTTTGCTATTAAGTAAATGGTGGGTGCTATAAATTGCCCTGTTGCCTCCTGCTATTCTTTCCTTTATTTCTGTTTGTAGGTCATTTTTTGAAATTAATAGTACTTCCTAGATATTTGTAAGTTTGGACGTTTTCAAATTCGTGGTCTTTGATTTTGATATGTTGTCCCTCTGATTGTCTTTTGTCATTGCGATGTACTTGGTTTTACTGTCATTGATCTCAAGTCCTGCTGGTCGAGATGCTTCTTCTAGTTGTGTGAAGGCTCTAGCGATGTCAGAGGTTTCTTTACCCAATAAGGCAATGTCATCGGCATAAGCAAGGTATTGTATTGGTTGGCTGTATATCGTCCCTGTTGGTTGTGGACCTGTGTTTTTTCTCCTAAAGTAGTTAGTGATAGTTCCCCTCGTGTGTATGTGTATTTTTCTTATAACTCTCTCCAGTGTTAAATTGAAAAGCATGCAGGAAAGTGAGTCACCTTGTCTTAATCCTAAATTCCTGTGAGTGTTTTCCTTGTATTGATTTTACTTTTTGAGTTGTTTAATGTCATATGTATAAGTCTTGTCAGCTTGTTGGGTATTCCAAAATCCTGTAGGGTGTCATATAGGTATTTCCTTCTGATACTGTCATAAGCCATTTTATAGTCTATAAAGAGTTGGTGGATTGGTATGTTGTATTCATGGCATTTTTCTAGTATACATCTTAGTGTGAAGATGTGGTCGGTTGTGGATTTGTTGGGTCTGAAACCACATTGGTAGTCACCTAAGATTTCTTCTGAATATTTTCCAAGCCTCTTAATTATAAGCCTAGACAGTCACATTGGATGTCTTGAACAAGTGCCTGAAATTATACTTGACTGAAGTGGTGGTATTATTATTTTTTTTTAATTTTGCTTTTTGTATTTTAGCGTTATAGTATTTAATATTTTGCTAAAATTTATGTTATTTTGTAATGAATTTTTTTTTTGTTCAGCTGCTGACAGCAACAAACAGACAACAGCTGATGTTGATGATGATGATGATGTCCCTGGTAAGTTTTATGCATTCTATAATAATTGTATCAATCTTAACTCTGAGTTGATTATAACTCTTTTGTATCTTAGGCATGTCTACCATTCTGCATTATGCTTAACTGTCCAGCAAAATCATCAAAAAAGTGATGTATTGCGTAGCTTTGTGTTCGGCAAAGTCCAAATTCTAATAAAATAAAATTTCTGTTATTTTCATTAACTCAATATGAAAATAATATAATATAGATAATAATATAAAATATATACCAGGTATAGGCCTGTGTTTATTATTTACGTCTTCCCAGTGTGTCCTAGATTTGGTTTAGCTAGTACTGGTAATAATCTAGATCTAACTTAGAATCTGGTAAGCACTAATTTCCTGAAATTGTCTCTAGATCTAACCAATTTCTAAGAAAAGGATTAAAAATAAGGACATGGATTATAGACTAGATCTATATTTAGATTCCAGATTCAAGTAGATCTAGAATTCTAGATCTAAAATTAATTTGTCCAAGATCTATGGAGTTTTAATTCTAGTCCTAGTTCTATACTAAGTCTATTCAAGTAACTACTTGGTAGATCTAAATCTCCACTCCAAGTTTGTAGATTCTAAATTCTTCTAGATCTAGAATCTTTTAGATTGAAATCAATCAAACACATAATTTTAAAACCAGTACTTAAACTACAGGGCTTCATTGTTTAGTTTATACTATTTGCATCTGATATTAGAAGCAAACTAGCATTGTTATTTAAGTAATAATGGAAGTTTTATTTATTGCAAACAATATCACTGCAGAACTTAAAATGCATAAATGTTCCTCTTGGATGCTGAAAATTCATCATTTTCAACCCAAGCTTTCTTCATTTTTGTCTTGGGGGTAGTCATGTCTGGTTTTAAATGTTATCCAGGTTAATACATGATAGATAAGATGTAATTTTTTTTTTCCAGAACTTGTTGAGAACTTTGATGAAGCATCAAAAGATGAAAATGTTTGAGTTATGGATATCCAGTGTCTCAATGACACTCAGAAGTGTACAGCTTTTATTTCGTATTAAACTTATACACATGCACACCACAAAGACTCTGCCCCTTTGTGATTGGTGTAGTCTGCATTGCTGCAAAATGGTTCATCTGGTTTGATATATGAATGAAGAATTCAAGTTTTGTGTAAAAGATGTAGCAAATGTTTGTTTTGTAATATCTTATTCATTTAGAAGTGGTGTTTTTTTTTTTTTTTTGTTTTTTTTTTTTTTTGTGTTGTTTGTACCAGTACTGATGGTCCTGTATGGTTGCAGCCAAAGGAATTAAACATTTTTCTTTTCTCAGAATTCACAAATTTTATTTTCTAATTTTGTCTGATAATGTGTTTGAATGGTCTGTGTTAATGAAAGTAATGGGATGATTTGCTATTAATAATTTTTTTTACTACTATTGGCAAGCAAATTGAAATTTGAGTGATTAAAAATTAGTATCAAAGTTTTATAATTTTGACTTTTTTTTTATTTTTTAAGTCATTTGTTTTGAGAATTAATACACAAGCTACTGGTATTGAGGTTACTCATTAAGTGAGACCAAAAAGCTTTTTGCACTATACTCATTTGAAACAACTGATAGTTAAATGTTCACCTGCCATCAAACTGTATATTTACAGTAGCCTGCTAGCTGAAGAATTTCATGCTGCACTTTTTATTATTAGAATTACGACGGTTGTCTCAAAATTACAAGATACTCAGTAGTATTTTTAAACTAAAACCAGTCTGGAGCTATTTTCGTGTATAAAAAAAAATCTCATGCTGTCCCTGTGGTTTGTTTGGTAAACATTATATGGACAGTCATAGACATTTGTTAGCATGAGGGTTGAACGTAAAATACATTCCATTAGTGCTTTTCATTTGAGATTGTTATTACTAGGTACTGGTTTGTTTTTTGAAGGCCATTAAAAATAAATCTACATTTGTTATCATCAATTGCAAGATGATTATGGACAGTGAATAAAGTACCCTTGCTCAAATTAAGCTTATCTAAGCTTACATCTAAGGCTCTTTGAACGCCTCTCACTAAGGTCCTGGGACACATTTGAGACCCAAAATAAAACCCAAAGACGGGTGCGCGGACCAATGTTTTCCATTATGTCGCATTAATTTTGTTGTGAGTAACGTGAACTGCATTTATTCTTGCTCTTCAGAATTGAAGACCAAGCTTTAATCCCACATTGTACAAAATTGCATTCTGTAATTCATCTGAACTGACAAAAAAAATTAGAAGAAAGTGGTTATCATGGCTTCAGCCGCAAAGCGACTTAAGGATCATCGCATTAGCTATGGTCGGAACGAGGTCACTCTGCCCTTTCCACGCATCTGATGTGTCCAAAGAAACGGCAAAGTGCACATGCAGTAAAGGATTAGCAGCATCGTAGGCTCTGCCAGTATGTTCTGTGTGTTTCAAGCTGGCTCCTGAATTTTCCTCAGGTTTGTCTAAGAATAACGTAGCTATCTCCTACGCTTCCCAGAAGAACTGGGGTATAAGTCGCTACTGTTAAATTTCTATTACGTAGGCCTACTATTCTATGATGATGTTAACCTGATCGCATCTACTTTGATGCGGTGTGTATAGGACTGTATTTTCCAGACTGTGTTCCGCGGAACCCTAGTGTTCGGCCAGACCTGAATAGGTGTTCCACGAACTACTGGAATTATTAACTAGTAGGCCACCGCGTGAATTATTCTCTAACAAATTAAGCAAAGTGTTCCTCTAAATACTTAGAATGTGCGAAGTGTTCCGTTAAGGAAAAAGTTTGGGAAACACTGGTATAGGATAATATTGACGCCTCCTAAATTAAACAACGAAATTTACTTAAAAACAAGAGGGAAAAAAAACGTATGCCTGTATTAAGTGTAATTGTATCAATCAGTTAGGATCATCGTGTAATTATTTTTGTAAAAGATCTAGATGTAGACTTAAAATTAATAAATCTGTGCGATTAGATATATTTTTACCAACGGTCGATATTGCTAGACACTTTTCGTTTCTTTGATTAAAACTAAAAAGGGCCGAAGCACAGGTCTATGTGTCGGAAATACCCTTTTCCTTAAATATCATGTATTTTTTTCAGTTCTCTTTTAAAATTTAACTGATATTAGGCTGTGAATTTAAGTGTAACTGATAGAGAAAAAAAAAACCTGCAAAAAAATACGGGGACTGGGGATCGAAACCGACTCAAGCTATAAAAAGAAAAGACCTGAAACAAAGCACATTGTGAAACTACACATTGACAGTACTTTCTTTGACCAGTGTTTTTGAAGATCTGCGTATTTTTTTTTAGGAATAGCTTAAAAATTATTTCAAGTACCCGGGAGACGCGGTGACTGAGCGGTAAAGCGCTTGATTTCGCCTCTGAGTCCACCCAGCTCCATTGGGTACCTGACATTAGTTGGGGAAAGTAAAGGCGGTTGGTCGTTATGTGCTGGCACCCTCGTTAAAGTCGTAGGCCACAGAAACAGATGACCTTTACATCATCTGCCCTATAGACTACAAGATCTGAAAGGGGAACTTTACTTTTTTTTTTACCCGGCATTTTCCGATACACAATTACATAAACACACACACAATTTTTTTAAGAAAAGAGGGAGGGGGTAGGCCTATTATCGTGATAGCTTTTTTTTTTGAAAATGTATTTTATACTAGTCGCCCTCCTGTCGATTTACCAGGAGCTACTGGAAATCTCCCGAAATTGCAAAAGATACGAAAAAGTCCTCAAAATATACGGAATATAGGCCTATAGACAAAAATTATCATTTTGGGGTGTCATTCAACGCCAATCCTACGCGCGATAAATGAAAACGGTATTATGCATTAGCCGTAATTGTGTAATTTGGTGAAAGAAGCTTCTAGCCCCTCAAACTAATGAAGAATTACTTTGAGGTCAACAATTCTCTAAGACAGATTGAAACATTTGGTAATTCTTGCTATAGAGCTTGATCTATGTAGGAAACAGAATTATTATGATATACTGTATGACTTTGCTACACGCATAAGGCTCGTAAAGTAATTTTGTACGTAGTAAAGAATGAATAAAATGCATAGACGAATTTATTTTCTAATACAAATTCTCAAATTTCACTTATAATTCGATTCCCTACCCAAACTTGGCCCCGCAAAATCCGTTTCGCATAGGGCCCCACTATGGTTAAGTCCGGCCCTGCCATTTAGTGACCTGTAAATATACATAGTAGATTACTTGTTCTCTTTCCATGACTCGTTGGTCATGGGTTAGGTTATTATTTAGTGTTTGTAATATGTTTGTTTGTAAAATGTTTTGGATGTTCCTTCAGAGTTGAAGATAGTTTACTTCTTAGTCCAAACCTCCCGCAGGACGAAGGGGCATGGGAGCGGGCACGGTTTGAACGACAGTCCAGTGCGCAAACTGCGCGACCAGGCAGCCATCCGTGAATATTACTTGTTCTGCCCCCTCTTGTTTTTTCAAGGGGTAACTCTATCCGCAGAAATAAGAGAGTGATCTTTCCTTTACTTCTTGCTTCTCGTCCAAACTGTTGAGGGAAGAAGAGAAATATATATATATATATAGATATTTTTAAAAAGTTGTACAACTTGAATTTATAGGCTACTCGAGGGTTCAAGCTTTCTCAAGCCATTACACAAACCAATGTGACAGTGAAGTGCTTATGTAAAAGGTTTCAATTCATAGTTATCAAACCTTTACATCTGTTAAGTACAATTTCTTTCCCTTGTTCGAAAAATAATTTTCTAACTAATTTGTTAATTTAAAAAAATCATTCTTGTTTTGTCAGGTAGGGCCTACAAGAAATAATTGCTAAATCTCAACTTGATCCGAGACTGGGTTTGGGGGAAATAACGTTTAAAAATATTGTAACACAAAGTTGATATAAGCCTTGTAAAAAAAATATCTTCACAACATATTATCTAGAACAGGGGCGGACTGGATGTCAAAATCGGCCCAGGCATTTCTGTCACAGATTACATTATAGAATTGTTTGTACATTTCACTTTTAAAAGAAAATATAAGCCCTCGACATGAGTCTCGGGATTTACCCCTCAAATTTAGACACTTGACAGCACGTCAGGATTTACCCAAGGGACGTGATTAGTATGTCTGAAATCTATTGGTTGATTTGAAATTAAACAAAGACATTTTTTGAAAAGAGTTAGCGCCAGAGAATTGGCGGGGAGTAAGAAAGTAACGCCAGTCGATAAAATAATGTCCTTGTAGACAGTCACGTTTCTAAGAGCTCTGTTTGAAAAGCCTTTGTAATATGTTTCATGCTCATTGATTTGTAATTTGTACATAAACTGTACTTACGTTATATTTAAATAAAGTTCCAGAGTTTTGTTTTATCAAAGAATCGTTAACTGTGATTCTAGATCGTCATTTTTTGTTAACTATTGAATTCAAGTAAAATCCCCGGCATAACAACACATCGTACCATCCGAATGTTGTTACAATTTCTAAACAGTACATTTCGTAAATTGTATATCATATGATGGGTCTCCAATTACATGCCTATCTGTTCTCAAAGTCATTATGTTTTGTTTTTTTTTAATGACGTATCGATAACTGTATGCATGCTTTCTATAAAAGAAATATAGGACTTATGTTGCTTTTGAATCGCTATGTTTGTTGACCCTAAAGGATGAAGCCCTACTAATAGCACTGTCTACGGATGTAGGCTATTACATTATTTTTGAAAATGTGTGAGATTAAATTAGTATTACACTGTAGTCTGTAAAAGATTATTTAACTTGACGCTTATATAAGAGAATATTATAAAACCTTTAACAATTTTATGCGTGCCTTTGTGGCATTCATGAGACCCTTTAGGCCCATTTGAGTACCGGCCCACCGGGCATTTGCCCAAAATGCCCATATAGCCAGTCCGCCCCTGATCTAGAATATAACAATTGACTAATTTAAATGAATTGCATAATTTCAACGCAGACCTTCCTTCACCATCTATCATCATGCAGGAATCCCCCCCCCCCAAAACTCTTCATTTCTAGGCCTGATGTTTCACAGCTCTCTTTATCTTGTAGATCTCTGCACTAAATTTTACATAGTGAGAAGAGGTAAAAAAAAACAAAAAAAAAAAAACAAAAACAAAAACAAAAACCTCATTATAAACATATTTTAGATTATTAGATTGAATTTTTCACTTAAAGCCTTATTAGCGCTATTAAAAATGTTTGGAAATTAAGTGACCGGGATGCTTTTAAAGTCAGCTACGCCTAGCTGATTCATGATAGAATGAAATGTAGACAATTTTTAGTGCGCTATAGACCTACACCCTTTAACATTAAGGGTGTAGAATATTCGTGTTACACAAATAACAAACTAGTGTTTAAGAGGGAAGACATATTAGGAACTCCGTTTATTACGTAAACACAAGCGGTGTTGCACTGACGCGCTAGTGTGCAAATGTACATATAATACTATTATGTTACATCTCTCTTCTTTAATTTAGAAAATCTATTTATCAGAATAACTAACAAACTAGTCAACTAAAAAGTCTAATCAGTTCATCACAAATCAAGTCTCTTGGGTTTGTTAACTATTCTGCCTGAGCGTGTTACATAAGGTTCATTTGGTCTAGAGGTGTTAGAAAAAGCAGTGTGTAGTGGCGGCTCAAAATCTAGTGTAGTTTGTAATCTTGGACTCTCTAGATCTAGTGGTTCTGGTTGTTCTGAGATGTCATCTGGAAAGTCATAATTGTTGTCAAATCTGTTGGCTTTCTCAGGAGACTTTCTGATGTGTTTTCTGTTTCTTCTGTAGACCTTATTTCCACTTTTGACATTATATGATCTAGGCTTAGAATGTTTCGAAACTACTGTTCCTGGTTTCCACTTAGAATTAAGTTGCATTCTGACTGCCGTTCCGTCTTGTAGTGGATTATGACTCTTAACTCCTTTCCTCTTATCATAATAATGTTTCTGAGACTGTTTCTCGGAGTCAAAGTGTTTCTTCACCACCTTGAGATCTGGTGTCTTAGGTGTGAGTATTTCCTCGCTAGAAGGTAACAAATTTCTGGGTCGGCGTCCCATGAGTAATGTGCTGGCGACAAATTAATATTACTCAGTGGAGTAGTTCTGTAGTCTAATAGCGACAGAAATTTGTCTTCGCTTTTCTTCCAAAGTTTCTTCACTGTTTGAATAGCTCTTTCAGCCTCACCATTAGAACTCTGAAAATGAGGACTCGACATTTCATGCTCTATTCCGTATGATTTACAGAAGTTCAGGAATTCCCTTGAAGCCAACTGTGGCCCGCTATCTGACCTTAACCTTCTAGGTATTCCATGGCATGCGAATATACTCTTCATTGCTTCGATGATATCTGATGTGGTTTCCTGTGACAGTTCTTTGACATCAATAAACTTTGAGAAGTAGTCAACTAGAAGAACATACTTTTTACCCTCAAAGTTAAACAGATCACACCCAACCATGCTGTATGGAAGGTCTGGTGTCTTGGTGGGCTTTAGCGGTTCTGACACATTTTGATTCTGATGTTCAGCACACCTGCTACAATCCCTAACTGTCACTTCAATGTCTGCATTCATGCCTGGCCAATACATGACTTCCCTGGCTCGCTGCTTACACTTGACTATTCCTAAGTGAGACTTGTGAATCAGATTTAGCATGTATTTACGTAAGCTTGGTGGCATGACTATTCTCAGACCTTTGTATATAATACCATCCGAAGTTGATAACTGGTCTCTTGAATCCCAATATGGCCTGACTTCAATTGGAGTCTCGCTTCTTGTGTCTGGCCAACCAGTCATAATTACTTCCAGAAGCATTGAAAGTTCCTTGCTTGTACAGTCTTTAATTTCACTGTATTTCGAATCACTTACAGAGATCATATGCACTGAATCATCTGTAAATTCACATGTCTGTGTATCAGTATTTGGTAGATGTGCACGAGAAAGTGTATCGGAGATAAACATTTCCTTGCCTTTTCTGTAACAGACTTTCAGATCATACCACTGCAGTCTTATTAGCATCTTCTGTATTCTCATTGGTGCTGACAATAGAGGTTTCTTGAAGATTTGCTCCAGAGGTTTGTGATCACTATAAACTGTTACTTCTTTACCAAATATGTAGCAGTGAAATTTGCTTGTATTATACACAATTGAGAGCATTTCCTTCTCAATTTGAGCATACCTTGTTTCTGTATCGGTGAGAGCTCTTGATGCGTATGCAATTATACGACCTTCCTGGAGTAATACTGCTCCCAGTCCATCTTTACTTGCATCACATTCTATCTCTACGTTCTTGTTGACATCATAATATGCTAAAACTGGAGGGTTTGTACAAAGATGTTTCAATTCTTTGAAACTCTTGTTTTGTTCATAATTCCATTGAAATTCTATATCATCTTTTAGAAGCTTTCGTATTGGAGCATCTGCTTGACTTAGATTAGGAATAAATTTTGCTAGGTACTGAATTAAACCTAGAAATCTTCTGATTCCATCTTTGTCTTGAGGAGCTGGCATGTCAATAATTGCCTTTATCTTTGCTGGATCTGGTTCTAAACCTTTCTCTGACAAGATATGGCCCATATAAGGTACTCTGTTTTGCCTTATCTTGCACTTGTCATAGTTCAGCTTTAGATTGTACTTCGTTGCTCTTTGCATGACTTGTTTCAAAATGTGATCATGATGCTCAACATCTCTACCAGCTACTAGAATGTCGTCTATGATGACATATGCTCCTTCAATTCCTTGAAGCATTTCATCCATAATTCTTTGGTAAATTTCTGGCGCTGATTTGATTCCAAAAGGTAATCGTAACCATCTATATCTTCCCAGAGGTGTGTTGAAAGTTGTGAGAAATGAAGATTCTCTTTCAAGCTTTATTTGCATAAACCCTGACTTGGCATCGAGAACTGAGAATATCTTCGAATCTGGAATATTAGTGATCACATCTTCAATAGTTTTCATCGGGTGATGTTCCCGTCTGATTGCTTTATTGAGATCTTTTGGATCAATACATATTCTCACTTTGTCATTCCTGAACGAAACAACCATGGAGCTAACCCATTCAGTAGGTTCATGTACTGGAGTAATAAATCCATCAGCTTGCATTTCTTTAAGTTTTTCTTCAACTTTATTGCGTAGCGATGCTGTTAAGCGACGTGGTGGATGGATAACTCCTTTAGCATTTTCCTGTAACTGAATCTTGTATTCTCCTGGCAGTGTTCCAGTTGTTTTAAGCATTTCAGGAAACTCTCTTTGTAACTCGTCTTCTGCCTTGGATTCTATGCTGTCAATCCGTTGTAGTAGTCCTAAACATTCTGCTGTGTCCCCACTCAAAATGTTCTCTTGACTAATGTCTACTACCTCAAACCTTGCTTTCACCTCTTGGATATTATTTTTCAAAGGTAGCACTACTGCTCCTAAAGTCTTAATAACATGATTAGAGTAAGACTTGAGCGACTTTGCTGAATAAGCAAGTTTTACTTTGTCTTTGAGCTTTTCAAACTCTGACTTGACAAGAATGTTACATCTTGCACCAGTGTCGATACGAAAAATTAATGTCTTGCCATGCACGACTAGTTTTACAGTCCACTTGTCTTCAACGACATTGATATTCTCAATATTACCCTTTTTATACTGGCTACTTGCAGTACTAACAGGTATAATATTTTCATCACTGTGACTGTCATCTTCTACTAGATTGACGTTGCGTCTTTTTCTGCACATTTGAAACCAGTGGTTTTTCTTTTTGCAGAAATTGCATGTGGTTCCTATTGCTGGACATTTTCCCTTTTCGTGGTTCTTGCCGCATTTACTACATAATTTATCTGAGTTGTCTTTAGACTTCTGCTTTAGTACATTGTGTGACTGTCTCTTGATTGCTAGAACTTCTTGGCCCCTAAACATTTTCACTTGGCTTTGTGACAATTCATATTGTTGTCCAATTTCTATAGCCTTGCTAAGGGTCAACTTCTGTCCCTGATCAAGTAGTCTTAATTGTACCTTTTCGTGTATGACTCCACTAATAATCAAATCAATAAGCATATCGTCTGGATTGTCATACTCACAGTCCATAATGAGAAGCTTTAGGTCTTTAACAAAGTTATCAAAACTTTCTCCTTCTACCTGCTTGCTCTGATGTGCTCTAAATCTAGACACTCTCTTATTTTGTCTTGGCCTTATGTAGTCTTCTATTTTCTTTAATAGCAATTGCGGATCTCCCTCTTCACTATCAGTAATATTTAGAGTTTTGTAAACTTCACGGCCTTGTTGACCTATCCACATTCCCAGCCATCCGGCTTTTTGTTTACTATCGGCACCAGCTAACGGTCCTTTGAAACAAAAGCTCACCTGCTGTTGAAACCTTAAAAACTCTTGATACAGATCTTTAGCATTCCAATTCAAGATTGGTTGCTCAAAATAAAAAGAAGCCATTATTAGATTAATAAAAACCTTTGTCTAGACAGCTTTTTAAGTTTTATTCTGACACCATGTAGAATATTCGTGTTACACAAATAACAAACTAGTGTTTAAGAGGAAAGACATTTTAGGAACTCCGTTTATTACGTAAACACAAGCGGTGTTGCACTGACGCGCTAGTGTGCAAATGTACATATAATACTGTTGTAACTCTAGGTTAGGCACTCAACGAATATGCATGCAACTCAACACAGTTTAACAGGAAATAATAGTTGTGTTTATTCACTAGGGTAAACACATAACATGATGATTCATCCTTCAGCTTCCTCAGAGTCTCACTACTAAGTATACCAGTCCTTTGCTACTTAACCCGAATGTGGACCAACGACAGCCTTCCCCGCTTCGCTCCAGGTCCCTACTACAACCTTCAGGCAGCATCAAAAGTTGGCTTCTTCTTAGTTTCCCAAACATTCAGACTCTTCACAATCCCTGATGCACTGTTATTCTCTCCGTTCTAGTCTCTTCCTGTTTACGTTCACTAGTGCGCTAGTGCGCACCTCAAGCACTGGTGCAAGGCAGGGTTACAACACTACCCCCACCTTAGTCTTTTCGTCCCGAAAAGAAATATGTTCACGGTTGATCAATGCAGGTGGAGGTCGGTCAGTGGGAGTCACAGATTGCATGGAGCGTGCTCCCCACAAAGCGATCCACACTGCTCTCTGCAGGTGCCGTTTTCTCCTTCTCCAGTTGACCAAGTTTCTATCGACACGATGTCGCAAACGTGGCCCCTCCATCCTAACGGTTGTCGCTGGCGTCAGCCACCTGACACATCGAGTAGTAGTGACAGCTCTTGTTGTTGTTAATGCCGTTGATTCAGAACTGCGCTTCATCAGACCCTTTCTAAGGATGACTCGTGAAAGAGCTGTACACCCACATGAAGCCACGCTGTTTAACCAACTGTCAGCCTCAGCCGTCCCAGGGAGAATGGTCTGTAAGGCACCTTTACAACGTTTAAGGTGCAAAAGTTCATCAGCTGCAGGGTTCTTCTGACCACCTTCAGGGCCTCTATCGCTGGTGAAAACAGAAGTATCGAAGTCCATTGGTTTCAGACCCTGTTGATGAGTTTCTTGACATTTGAATTCCCTTCGTGAAGCACAGCATGTACAGTTGTTGCTTACCGCATGAATGCAACAATCAAAATTCAAATTCCCCTCGTAGGCACTGGCAGATCGACAGGGGTCCTTAAGGTCCAAAGTGACAGGCTCTAACGCAGGCTCAAAGTTTTCCTGCTCTGTCCAGGTCGTTGTTGCACTCAAAGCTGGTACAGCAAAAGTTTCAGTCGCGTAGCAGACTTCTTCTATTGCTTCGACTGTCTCTTTCTGTTCATCTTTCTGTTTCTTGTTAAGATTGACGCATTCTTTGTAACTATCAGTACAGCCACAGTCTTGAATGAGTAACGATTCATTGTTGTTGAATGATGTTAGACTCCTCTCTCTTACAGGATTGATCTGGCCTTGCACGTTACGTATCAGTTTGTCCATAGAATGATTCATCGAATCCTGGAAGGTACAAAGTTCACTTAACCAGTTCTGCATGGTGTTCAGCACCTCACCAATATCTGGTTCTATCTCAAACAGGTATATTTCCGGATCCTCCCCTTCATCAACAAGAGCCTGCCAAAGACTGGCTCTCATTTTTTCTTTGGAACAGAAGATCCTCAGCTCCCTGGCTCGGAGCTCCTCTTTTAACTGTTTACAGCTAAGTTCATCTAGCTTCCTCAGCGTTGTCATTCTTTCCTTTCATTGAGCTGCCCAAATCCCACTTCTGACACCAATTGTTGTAACTCTAGGTTAGGCACTCAACGAATATGCATGCAACTCAACACAGTTTAACAGGAAATAATAGTTGTGTTTATTCACTAGGGTAAACACATAACATGATGATTCATCCTTCAGCTTCCTCAGAGTCTCACTACTAAGTATACCAGTCCTTTGCTACTTAACCCGAATGTGGACCAACGACAGCCTTCCCCGCTTCGCTCCAGGTCCCTACTACAACCTTCAGGCAGCATCAAAAGTTGGCTTCTTCTTAGTTTCCCAAACATTCAGACTCTTCACAATCCCTGATGCACTGTTATTCTCTCCGTTCTAGTCTCTTCCTGTTTACGTTCACTAGTGCGCTAGTGCGCACCTCAAGCACTGGTGCAAGGCAGGGTTAAATACTATTATGTTACAAAGGGTGTCAATTTGTATGTGTTGTAGGCCTACCGGGCATCATGTTAACAAAAATAGTAGGCCCTACCGAATATCTTTCTTGAAATTCTTAAAGAAAAAATATAGCCTAAATCTCATATACAATTGAAATTGAAACAGAACTAAAAAAAAAAACAACAAAAAACATGCCCAAGAAAGCTCATCTTTTCATTATCATCAGTCCATTGACTTTCGTCGTAGGGCTGCTGTGACAGTTCACGTATCCAATCCTTTGACTTATCCAGGTCAGCAGCTGTCCTACTAAGCAGAATATCCAACCAGCATTTCTTTGGACGACCCTTTCTTCGTGCTCCCTTCGCTGTACTTGAAGAATGACTTTTGATAGTGAGTCGTGTACAAAATCGACTCTTACAATATGACCAAAACCAGCTTAGCTTTCGTCTATTTACAGTAGGCCTTTTTGCCTGTTGAGTTGTAGAAGTAGCCCACACACTCATTTGTCTACTTTTCCTGGTAGGCCTATCTGATACCCAGCATTTTAATTGCTGTAGCATTTACTCTCAAAGGCTTGGATATTATATACTTCTTTCAGCCTCAGTGTTCAGATTCCAACTTTCACAACCATATAGGAGTAGGCCTACAGATAGAGAGACCACAATAGTGAAGAATAGCCTAGTCTACAGTTTTAATTTTACTGTTGAAGCTATGTTATTTTTTTAGATTTTCCACAGATTGTTCATAACAACGCTTGCCAATTAGCTTTGTTTTTTTTTTTTAAATCTTGTTATCATTACATTTTTTTGTTTGTTCTTGTTTTGTTTGACTCTAGGTATTTAAATGAGTCAACTTTCTATAATGTTTGGCCATTCAACACTATACAACACCTCGTAGGCCTACTATCTTCACCACAAACTATAGTAGCCTATTTCGCTGTTTTCATCACTGATTTCCATGTCAACTGCTCTAGCTGCATCATCAGATTTTGAAGTAAGATCTTTAATTGTTCCTGGTCTGCATTTTCTCCAACGACGTCTAAATCATCCGCAAACGTGAGATTGGAAATAGGCCGTCCATTTATGGTCAAGCTAAGAGTTAATCCTTCTAGAGTTTACAAACTACCTACATCATAATACACTCTAGAAATAAGTTAACTTACTCATTACCTATGAATTGTTTGGATCAGTCATGTAAGCTTATACGAAGAGTAATTGTATCAATATTAGTTTGGATCAGTCATGTGTAATAGATCTAGATCAACAACAATAAATGTGATCCGAGATTGGGTGTCGGAGAAAATAACGTTTACAAACTTTTTACCAGACAGACAGAGTTGATATAAGCTTTGTAAAAACAGCTAGAGAGAGAGAGTGCATCCTTGCTGCAAAAATGTTTGTTTTGTTTGTTTGTTTTACATGTTTCGGATGTTCCTTCAGAGTTGAAGATAATTACTTCCTAGTCCAAACCTGCCGCAGGACGACGGGGGATGGGAGCGGGCAGGGTTTGAACCCTGGACCATCGATAAATCTGAACGACTGTCCAGCGCGCAAACCGCACGACCAGGCAGCCATTCCTATAGATGTCCTAAAACTTTCTCCAATTTGATTGTTCTAAAGTAATGAGCTGTTCGCACAGAGATAATGGCATTCCGGTGAACATTCGGATACTAAAGAACTGCGAGCTGTCTTGTTACACCAGTACCAGAAGGCCTATAAATTACCTGCAGGTTAGAGAACTTCACTAACAATTATTCCCATTGTTCAAGTGCTTGAAACAACTCCAGGTTCCCTGGTACTGCACTTTGAATTAAGCTGCGATCCCACTATAGCCAATGTGTGCTTATTAGGTCAACTAGGCACTAGTTTTCACAATGTATGTTTCAAGACTGGTTGCTACAAAAATATCTTAAATTTGCTTTCGAAATAAACAACCAGATACAGATAATGGCGAACGTAAGATTTTCAATAGGCCAATAACGGCTTTTACTCTTTAGTGAGATCATGTTGAATGTGTTAAATGCTGTATGTAACTTCATTAGCCTAAAGAAATAATACAAGTTAAACTAGCTTACACCATGATTCTAGGTGGTGTTTTAAATACTAATGTTTGGAGCTAGCAGCAATTATTCTTTACATTGTCAATTGCCTTAAACCCAACTTATATTTCCTTAGCTGTAGACAGCTACTATTTATGACATGTACTACATAAAACCAAGCATTGTAGCCTCATGCCCATGTATAAATTAGTTAAATAGTTCCTCATGCCCATGACCTTGTATAAATTAGTTAAATAGTTCCTCATGCCCATGATCTTGTATAAATTAGTTATGGTTCCTCACTCCCTTGTATAAATAAGTTAAATAGTTCCTCAGGCCCATGTCCTTGTATTATTTAGTTAAATAGTTCTTTCAAAGAAGATATGTCACACACTCTGTGCAAACTTCACCTTTGGGCCAGTCTATTGTGTTTGATATTTACTTTTGAATTAATTTTAATTCATGGACAATCATATACTGTGGGCTGTTTGGATACATACTGGGCATGCAGTTGTGAATGGCCATAACTTTATGCAATGACACTTCTATGATTGCTAAGCAATTTTTGCTGAATAGAGAAAGAATCTATGCTGATAGCCCTCAAACATGCTTTGAGGTTGCTCGTGTACTATTTTCTTTGTCCACCATGAACTGACTTTCAATTTGTTAGCTGTTGGCCAGATAACAAATACAAAATATTGAATATTGCAAAAATATTATAAAAAAAAAAAGTTTGTACTACTATGAAGTGTGTTTCATAATGCAGCTCCAAAGCAAGAAGTGTATACAAATATCTCAAACACAGAATTTCTGGTTTCATTACTGTTTATTCTAATTTCCATTTTTTTATTTTTGGTTTTGCAGTCTTCACCATTCAATGAACATAGTAGTAAAAACAACTGCAGAGTAACAGAATGCATGGTATTTCTGTTGAAAACAAAATACTACCACAAATGTTTTTAACAAAAATTAAAATAAAATGTGATGATGAGTTCATGACAATTCTTGTAAGTTGCTTCTAACTTAATTGAAATGAAACTGTACCGTAATTTAATTTTTAAAAAAATTGCAACATGGAATTCTCAAGTAGATAATTACAGCTATTATATTTTAAAGATAAAAAGAATTACCGTTATGGTACATCAATATTATATGTGCCTTATGATTTTACAAAAAAAAATAAAAATAGCCTATTACTTTCCTTTAATTCTCTTTTACTTGCCAATACTTAATGTTATGAGGTATTTCATCACATTTTATTTGGTCAATTCTTACATTGCTTAACTAATGTCAAAGTAATTGAAATAGCTGTAAGAAACATATTCAACTCAATTCATATTTTCCAAACTTTATTATGATTTGTAGGTCATCATGACAAAAAGTGTTTGATGTATACACTCCAGATCATTCAAATAATGTAGTTCTTAACAATAAGCTGACCATGTATGCCAATATCATTCAGCTACATTTAAAATTGTCCAGAGCAGTATTAAAAATGTACAAACATTAAGGACACCCATGTCACGCTGACAAATGCCATCAACAGCTCAGCTCATTCTTTCACTTTCTATCACATTGTTACTTATGACTGACCCGCCTATCATCATCATCGTATATAAATCACTCATTCCAAAAACTTGGTTTTCAATTTATCATCTTGATGTTTCATCTTCCATCTCTTGAGCATACAAATCTTCGGATTCAAATTTTAAATCTTCCAGTGCTTCATTTATTTCTTGTGCCAAATCATCAAGTCTGTGAAATTAGCAAAAACAAACAAAAAAAAAAAGATAAATGATGAGTGAAACTAAGATCAAGTTTTGCTAGCACTAATGGTTTTATTTTCTTACAGTTTCAATAGTGCAGAGACATCATTTTGTGCAATAAGCCACAAGAGCAAAACAATTATTTGTTTACTTTCTTCTTCAAACACATAATGTTAGAATGTTGTTTTTTTCCTTTATACAATCTTATAAAAAAAAGATTTTTATTACATTAAATGTTTATCCACATGCTAAGCTAGCCATCCTTGTTAATTAGAGATTTAAACTGCATAAAGACAATGGTTTTCCAGACTGATATAGTCAACATACAAGAAAGAATATTTTCTATAATCACTTCTTTTTGTTTAAGATGTAATTCTCTAAGCAATGTTTCAGTATCTTGTGTTGTTTTAATTCTCCTATACATTATGCAATTATAATTTTAATTGATTATAATGATACCAGACTAGCTAATGAATTGCAATATAATAGTTATATACAACACTCAACTAAATGTTACTGTAAATTGTTTGTTGAGAAAGGTAAATATAGATTATATTATATATTTTTAAAATGTATTTTTCTAGCTTTTTTTCACAAAATTTCATTGGCTGACAATATGGCTGATAATATTAGGCCTTATTACTTGAAATGTAAAGCAGTAATTTCATTGGCTGACAATATCTGATAATATTAGACCTTATTACTTGAAATGTAAAGCAGTAATGTCATTGGCTGACAATATGTCTGATACTATTAGGTCTTATTACTTTAAATGTAAAGCAGAAATTTCATTGGCTGACAATATGTCTGATACTATTAGGTCTTATTACTTTAAATGTAAAGCAGTAATTTCATTGGCTGACAATATGTCTGATAATATTAGGCCTTATTACTTGAAATGTAAAGCAGTAATTTCCTGTTGAATAACCTCATCACTTGGATCATCTGATGCATTTTTACGAGAGATTTGAAGGTCAGCTGTCTGCAATATAAAATTTATTTGTGTGTGTGAGAAAAAAAAAACAACAAAGAAAAAACAATTAAGACTGAACAAATCAAGCCCACAGTGTGAGGTAAAAAAAAAAGATAAAAAAAAAGATATAGAAATGAAATAAATTTATAATGATAATCTAACATTAAACTCAATTCCATATATTTGGGATGTCAAAAATAAGTTTTTGGAGATTAAAATAAGGAATAACAACAGAGAAGTGCAAAGAGCGCAAGGATCTTTATGAACATATAATGTGATTTACTTCCAAAGAGACAAAGTGCAGCAATCCTTTATTCCCATATATTCTATTCATGTGCTCACAATAGGGAACAGTAGCAGAATTGCACTTTGGAGTATGTGTAGCTGGGCTAATTTTCCCAATCATAGTAGCAGTTGAGCAATTTCGCCCTGAGGCTTACCAGCAAGAAAAATCATTATAATAGGGCTGAACACTGACCAGTGATATCGCAACATGTGTGCACTTTAGACCAATAGCTTGCTACAATGTCACAGGTCAGTGTTGAGGCTTACTATAACAATTGGACTTGCATGAATGCAGTAAGTGGCAGAGTACAATAGCCACAGCATATAAGGACAAGAGTTCTGTGTTGTTGCTGATTGATAATGAAGGAGAGTGTTCAATAAGAAAAATAATCTTCAAAGATTCTTAACTTTATTGACTAATTAGACCTGGAATTCACAGCAATGAAAATACCAGGTAGAGCCTAATGAAACACTAGGGGATATTTCTAAATTGTACTATCCTGTGAGTTATCAGCAATGACATAGAATATTAAGCAGCTTAATATCACTTCTGAAATTAACTTTACTAAGAACTATCTACCAGAATATTTTGGGTAATTTGTTCAGATAAAGCTTTAGAACAGAGTAGAGAATGGCATAGGATCAAGCTTTCAGAATCAATATCAATACATTTCCTAACTAGCCCAGAAATGAGAGCATAGACACATGACAAGAGTTGATCATTTGTGAGGTAGATACACAGTTGAATTCACCATTACCACTTACAGACTTAAGTTTTGTCTCCTCCAACTCCTGAACTTTTTCAATAATGGCTGCAATCTCCCCTTTGTTGTGAGTGTCTCGGAGGGAATTTTTGATATGGATGATCTCTTCAGAAATTTTTTTGAAAGATATTGTTATTTCAGCAACTCTTTGCTTGTAAGCATTGAAGTCATACAATGGTGCACCAGCAATAAAGGTGTTGAAAGCACTGATTGGAAATGGATAAAACATAATATTACAATACATAATTAGACTAGCATTATCCACCAGTCTGTTGATTTGTTCCCAGGCTATATAATTTTTTATTTTTGCTTTTGCCAAGGACCTCTCCCATTTTTTTCATACTTATAACAATATAATTATATAAATGCTCCCCCATACATTCCTTTGGCCAGCTAATTCTAGTATCTATTACGCTAAATCGGACCATCCTGTATCACTTCTTCCCCCCAACTCTCCTTCATAACAAATAGGGCCTAGTTTTATTTACACTACAAGACTATTCAGTTATTATTTGAAACATTTGATAGGCTTTATTTTCATTTTGGCCTGGGCCCTTTTTTCTTTTTATTACATCCTGCAAATATATAACACATGGCTGTACCCCACACCTTAATTTTTTTGCACTTACAATTAATCTGCGAGCATTTCATCAACCCTCCTTTTGGCCAGTGTATTCTAGTATATGATTTAAAAAGTTATTGTGTGATTAAGGACTTGAACCGATGTCCCACTGATGCTCTACTGACTAAGTTAACAGAATGATGTTAATATTAGAGAAAATTACGTAAAAAAAGTAAAGTACTAAGTGTTTAAAAACAGAATTATAATCTTGTACTTTTCAATATGTCAGCTTAAAAAAAAATGTTATGCCAAAATAATGAATAAAAAAAAAAAATTTTTAGTAACTTTAACTACTGTGGTTTCAATCATGAAAATATCTTTGGTCCTAGACTAAACAGGTTAAATTTTCATAATTTTTTCATCTACTGCAAGTGGAACAATTAGTGATGAGCAAAATAGGGTTTCTAAGTATATATTAAGTTTACAATATAATCAGGACATGCAAAATGTTATGAACAAATGATTTTAAAAAATTAAGTAAATTTAGTAAACCAAAAGGAGGTGGGGGTGGCTAAAGGGTAATTGTAAAGAAGAGGCTTCTGAAGTGGATTGGGGGGTGTCTCATGTTCAAATCCTGGTGAAGACCAGGATTTTTAATTTCAGGATATTCAGGGCGCCTCTCAGTCCACCCAAATCTAATGGGTACCTGGTATCAATTGGGAATAAGTAAAGGCAGTTGGTCATTATGCTGGCCATGTCACCCAGTTAACAGTGAGCCACAGAAACAGATGACCTTTACTTCATCTGCCCAATAGATCGCAAAGCCTGAAAGGGGAACTTTACTCTTACTTAAGTTTAAACTAAAAGTTTAATTTCTTTATGTTACAAAGTTCAGATAGTAATTAAACACATCTAGGACAAATAAAGAAAGTTAGCAAAAAAAAAAAAAAAATGAGAAAGATACTGGTATTAGAAAACAGGATAATGTTTAAATATATATATATGTGTAATGGAAGTTAAGCACACCCTAATGACTATTTTTGTTAACTGTATAATTAACTATCCCTCCACGAAATGAAATTACAATTAGTAACATACTACTTTGCTAGGATTAATTTGTACAAATGCTTCTTCTTCCCTAGTGCTATTAGAGCATGGAATGGGTTGCCTGAGCTAGCCAGGAAAACCAGTGACTTGGCAGAATTTAAGTATTAAATGTATGACGGGTAGGACGTAATCATCTTCTTTTTTTGAAGTAACGTCTGTATTATATAAGATGGCCCCAGAGAAATCAAGTAAGGGAATTCAGATTGTACCAGCATGTTTTCATAGCAAAATGTTATGAAGAACTAAGTAACCAATAAAATAAGATAATAAATGTCTTATTAGACAAAGGTAAGAGTTGTCTTTTTTTTTATACCTAGCAATTTTGATTTTCTGTTATTCTGTTAAATATATTTTTTAAATCCTAAAAAAAAAGAAATTAACATTTAAAAAGTGTTTTTATTACTCTTCAAACAAACCATAACCTTCCACTCGTGCAGCTTGAAGTTTATGAAATCTGCGCAGTAAATCTAAAGGACTTGCATGTCCATTTGAATGCTTTGGTGTAGAGCTTGAATCTCCAGTGGCACAACTAGCAGTTGCCATTTATACGCTTTAAAAAATTGATAAAAATGAACAAATCAGTTATTGATAGATAAACATGCTTACTTGTATGATAACTTAACTAATCAATAAAAACTAAAAGACTAGCTCAAACAGAGTCGAATTCCCCCAGTTATGTTTAACTAGATTTCCTACTTGACTAGTGTAAACTGTCTTAGAAACTTGTCTTTGATTTATTAAATCTTTATTAGTGACTTACTGTTTTGAACTTAGATTCTTAGATCTACTTAGATTCTTAGATCTACTAAGTCCCTAGTTAGCCCTAGGCCCTAGTTAGTGATGGGCAAAAGTTAACTTTTAGTTTAACTAAAAAAAATTAGTTAAGGCCATTGTTTAACTAGAAAAAAAAAAGTTTAGTTAAAATCGTAGTTTAATTAATTTTTTTTAGTTACTAACTAAAAAGTTTAATTAAAATTTGTAAAACTTTTCAACATGTGGTCAGGGTTGAAACGCACTCCCTGTTTTCTGGTCATGTGATATCAATAACTTTGATTATCAAAAAAAAAATGATGCAGTTAACAACTATTTAGTCAGTCTGCATTTGAAGAGGGTAAAGTAAGATGCTTGTAGAAGTTATGGGAGTAAATATTTGCACTTGAAAGTAGCAGTATTATAAAATGTTAAACATTTTTTGCCAAAAGCTTCTATGCAGTATTATGAATGGGGTTGTTGGGTTGTTCCGAATTTTTTTGTGAGCCACGTGGAGGTGTTTAATTTCTGTTTCTAGTAGGAATCTGATTAGTGACTTAGGTCAATATTTAGTGGTTTTAATCAATTCATTGGCGACAAACAATATTTTTTTAACTGCAGGAATATCAAGTACACCCTTTTGATAGTCTTAAGACTTATTATTGAGATCTATTAAGTCTAAATCAACAGCTAGGCCTATATAGATCTAAAACAGGGATGCCCAGCCTATTTTGACCTGCGGGCCATTTTAATTTCCGACCCTCGTGTCCCAGGCCAGATGACCGAAAAGATACAAAAGAAATAACATTAACCTGAAACTATTTTTCGGAAAAACCCATGGATCTAGCACTTAAATTTGAAGTTTATCGTCAGAAAATAACTTCATTTCTCTATTTAACATGTCAGCAACAATGTAGCTAGCTTTACCACCGACTCTTTTTTTGTGTGTGTCTTTTTGGTATTCCCATATTTATTTCAAAATGTTGTTTAACTGTTGTTTTATAAAACATCGACACTACACTTTTTTGCCTATGTTTATGCGGGCCGGATGGAACCACGTTGCGGGCCGGATCTGGCCCGCGGGCCGTATTTTGGGCATCACTGATCTAAAAGCATTAAGGTAACCAACTCTAGAAAAAAAATCTTAATCCACATCCTCTCTGACCATAAAGTAAATAGACTGTGTCCAACTGATTTTAACAACCTGGTCAGCTAGACATACACATGACCACATGTAGGCCTAGTGTACTATACATTTGTAGTCGATAATACTGCAAGACTACCCTGCAATAAGCGTTATGCAATAGTGTTTGCTTAACGTGGAGTGGTCAGACAAGAAAATAACACACTGGCGTGGCTAGTTAAGCATGTTCGTAGATACATCTTTACACTAAAATAGTTAAACACTCTCCCTGCCCAGAAAGTAAATAGACAGTGTGTCCGACTGTTTTTAACAACCTGGCCAGATTGACGTACACATGTAGGTCTATATAGTGTACTGAGTGTGCAGTCCATAATGACAAGATCACCCTGTTTTTTTTTTCCCTTGCGCGTTTAACAGTTATGCAATAGTCAGTGTTAGTTGTATTTTTAGTGGTCAGACAAGAAAGTAGCACATCAACATGGTTAGTCAAGCATGTATTTTACACTATAAAATAGTTATACTGGTCAAAGGTTTTAAAAATTCCAATGATTTCGTTTCTATTTCTTTGGTTACTAGATCTAAATTTGAAATTCTAAAACTATGTTATTTAATGAGATTTTATACTTTAGCTGTATAAGTAAGATTTTCCGTTATATAATAAGTTAACATAATTAAAAAAAAAAAGAGTACCATTATTTTCTAAAGGTTTTAATTCAAGGCAAAAATACAAGCACACATATTTATTTAGACATTTTTAAAATTTTATTGCGCATTAACGTTTATGTAATTAACATTCTTTATTACTGATTTTATTATAGATAAACATTACTAGAATGTTAAAAGAATAAGATCGAACCGTACCGTAGGCATACAATCGGATGATTATATCCTATATTGGCTATATAGTTCTAGTTCAACCCTGCCCCCCCCCCAAAAAAGGTAAGAAAAGTTTGTTATAGTTTAATTAACTTTCTTTACTTACTTAGACTTAGGTCCTCTCGCGCCGTTCGGCGCATTGGGCGGCAAGCTGTCTCCATAATGATCTGTCACTGGCAATGTCTGAAGCCTCCTCCCACCTGGTGTCCACTGTTCTGAGGTCCTCCATGAAGGTGTGTCGCCAGGTAATACGAGGACGTCCCTGTTTGGCTTCCATGTTATCGCAACTCTTGGTGTGCGTAATTCATTTTGACCTAGAACATGTCCCGCAAACCGCATGCGACGCTCAGTCACAACTTCACTAAGTGTTCGACTCCCAGTTCGGCATAGGATTTCCTTGTTTGAGATCCGGTCTGTGTAACTGACTCCCAAAATCCGTCTCAGCCATCTTTGTTGAGCCACATTTAGTCTTTTCTCAATTTTGACAGATGACTTCCACGTCTCACATGCATATGTAGCAGTTGGAATGACGATTGTGTTGAGAAGGTGTATTTTTGTCTCGAGTCCAATGGCTTGGCTAGTCCAAATAGACTGCAGCCTTTGGAAAATGCTCCCTGCCTTTCCTATTCGGCATGCTACATCATGGTAAGCATCTCCATCATTTGTTATGATGCTGCCAAGGTACGTGAACTTGTCCAGCTCTTCAAGCTTGACTCGCCAAGTCTGACGGGGACACCCTTTGCCTTATATCCCACTCGCATAATTTTAGTCTTATCCAAGTTTATGCGGAGGCCAATTTTGGGTGCCTCTCTGTCTAGGCTCTCCGTCATTTCTTTAATGCATTTATTTGTAGCCCCGAGTAGTGCAACATCATCAGCAAAGTCCAAGTCCGTCAATCGGAGTTGTTCATGCCATGGAATACCAAAGGCAGTCTGGTTCATTGCTCTCCTCATTATGTAGTCGATGGCTAGGAGGAAAAGGAAGGGAGATAAGATGCACCCCTGTCTCACACCTGTCTCGATTGTAAAAAAACTCTGTTGTTCCCTCTTCTGTTTTAATGCAGCAACTAGACTGACTGTAAAGGTGTCGTAGGATCTGGACGAATTTTTCTGGGATACCGTATTCTCTAACTATTTTCCATAGTGATTCTCGGTGGACACTATCAAACGCTTTTTTGAAGTCCACAAAACTGATTGTTAGCCGTTGTTGGTACTCAAGACTTTGTTCTATGATATTTCGTAAAACAAAAATCTGCTCTGTACATGATCTGCCTCTTCGGAAACCTGCTTGTTCTTCTCTGAGCCTTTCATCTACAGACTGTTGAAGCCGTCTCAACAAAACTGCTGAAAACTTTGCCTGGGACAGAGAGGAGAGTAATGCCCCTCCAGTTGTTGCAGTCTGCCAAGTTGCCCTTTTTTGGAAGCTTTACAATCATTCCCTTTTGCCAGTCCTCTGGGACTTTTGAAGTTCGCCAACAGAGATTTAAGAGATCAGTCATTCTGTTAACAATGCACTGTCCCCCATATTTTAGCATTTCTGCTGATATCATGTCTAGTCCTGGTGCTTTGTTATTCTTTAGCACTGCTATGGCCATGGTAACCTCCTCAGCAGTTATTGGGTCTGTCTTGACCTTGAGATCATTGTCTGGAGCGGGGTCCTTGAATATGTAAGTTAGGTCTGGCGACAGTTGGTTAAGGGTCTCTTTAAAGTGCTCTACCCATCTTGCATCTTGTTCTTCTTTCGTTAACAAGGTTTTGCCTTGCTTGTCTTTTATTGGTGCCCCATGTCCACTCTTTGCTTTAGTGAGATCTCGGACAATACGATGGAGGGTTTTTGTGTCATTTCTGCTTGCAGCTGCTTGTGCCTCTTGTCCCTTCTGCTCAATCCAGTCCCGTTTATCTTGCCGACAGCTTCTCTTTACTTTCAGATCTGCTTCCCTATAGGCTTCTTCCGCTAGGCTGCGATCCTGTGTTTCATTTTTCTGATCTCGTCTACGTTTGGCCTCTTTCCTCTCATCTATCAATTTCCATGTTCTGTCTTGTATCCACCATTCCTTGTATGAACCTCGCCTCCTTCCGATAACTTCTTCCGCGCACCCAATAGTTTAACTATCTTTTGAAATTCATGATAAACTAATAGTTTAACTACTTTATTTTACTTGAAAACTAGTTTTAGTTTAACTTTTAAAAGTTAGTTTAGTTCTGTCAGAGTCTTAGTTGACATTGCATGATCTAAAGTTCACGTCATGTTAATAGTTTAAAAGACACGTGGAATTCCTGATGTAGAAAACAGGAAGTAGAGTGAATAAAGTTAGACTTAGAAGTCAGTCAGTTAAGTAAAGCAGACAAGTGAAGTCAAGTTAGAAGTCAAGTGTTATTCTTTGGACCGAGTGGTCAAGTATATTTTAGTCCGGGATGGACAGTAGCGACTTAGAAAAGTCTGTAGTAATTTTCAGTTAGAAAGTAACTTGTGGGCAGTTGTTGCCAGTGGTCTTTTGAGACATGTATTAGTTAATCTATATTTCTACACAGTGTTGCCCGCTGAGATGCGGACGTGATTTATTGTTAACGTATTGGATACTTTTGATACCGCTGTTATGCGGATAGGATTATTATTTCTTGACTTGTAGCACTAACAAGGAGTGCAGTATATTATTATTATTATAGTAAAATAAACTTCATGTTGTCTGCTGAACGGACTTGAGTCAGTCGTATAGTGTTTGTCTTGTCACGTGTCTAGAGTACTTCAGGAAGTAAGAACTCAGTATTACACCATTCAACTATCGTTGACAAGTTCCCATCACTAGCCCTAATATATTATAGTTATTATACTATAACTATAACTATATTTACTGTGTAAATCTAGCTAGTATTATCTAAAATTATATTTTTTATTATTTATTTAGATCTAGATCAATATAATCTAGATTTATTAATATACAGTATGAGTACACCTTCACTTGTTCACTACTTACTCAGAACTTACTGAAAGACTGAATTAATTTGAATTTAATTTAAAATTTATTGAATTATTGTAACTTTTACTTGACTAGAATTGACTAGATCTACTGAGACTACTCTCTGACTCTTAACTCTAGACTGAGACTCTACCAGACTCTACTATTCTCTAGTGTCTCAGTCTGTCTAGTCGTCTAAATGACTCTAAATCTAGATCTATCTTCTAGAGTCTGATTTGGTTGTGTGTCTACTTTACTTATTTAAGTTTATATAACTTAGACTAGACTTACTCACTTAGTACTAGTCTAGTCTACTCTAGACATTTAAAGAAATACGTTATGGGTATTATTGAGTTAAACTAGAAGTAAAAAAACAACAACAAACATTTACATTGTAGTTGTAGATCTACGTTCTAGATAGGTATTACAAGTATGATTACAATGTTATAAATGTTGATCTTCTCATTGGAAATACGCCATTTTCATTTTTTATTTGTTGATGGAATTATTTCCCTTCTTTGACCTTGTTTGCCAACTATTTATATTAAAATTCAATTGGTGAAAGTGAAATGGATGACACTGAGAATGTGCGTTTAGCTGAATTTGAAACGGGCCTCCATACACAAATGGGTTAAGTGAATTGATGAAAGCAAGTGTATCTTTCGCTGTTATAAAGACTAAAACTGGAATACAAATAACAAATAAAATTCCTGATACTGTAAATGGGTTTCTTCTTGTTTTTCATAATAAATTGCTAGAGGAAATATTCAACAAAATGATCGTTATTAAGACATCATATGATATATATGCTGGATGGGACGCACCCTGCGAAGGCTGGCTGCCAGTGTTGCAGGGCAGGCGCTTGGCTGGGGAGGAAGGTGGGCGGACCCGGGCGGACCTGGAGGAGGTCGGTCGTCATTGAAGCTGAGGGTGCTGGAGTGACGTGGGAGCAGATGAGGAAGGCTGCTCAGAACCGAGCTCGGTGGAGAGGTGTGGTTGATGCTCGCCTGGGAGTGCACAGGATTAAGTAAGTGAGTAAGACTTAGATGGCTGCCTGGTCGTGCGGTATGCGCGCTTGACTGTCGTTCGGACTTCTCGATGGTCCTTGGTTCATACCCTGTCCGCTACCATCCCACGTCGTCATGCGGGAGGTTTGGACTAGGAAGTAAATTATCTTCAACTCTGACGGAACATCCGAAACATGTCAAACATTTTACAAACAACAATTGGCAGCATCACACAAACTCGCGCTCACAGACCTATACATCTATTTACGACCAAAGACAAGGGAGATTAATCTGGCTTATTATTATGTTTACATATATTTCATTTGTTTTATTGTTTATTGTAAATGTAAGCACAGAATCAACAATCAAGTCAAAGTAATAAGACTACAATCTTGGAATCTTGGTCTAGATATAGATCTATCTAATCATAATCTATCTTTCTAGATGTAGACATTAAGAATCTGGAACAGACACAAAATGGCAATTATATCTACATAAAACACTGAACAATAAATTCAATAATTATCATAATGAATCATTGAATGATAATGAATAATCATTAATAATGATAATCATTTATAATCCTAGTTAGAATCTAGATCTATCATCTAGATCTAGTAGTACTAGAAACTAGACTACTACTGTAAGTAGTAACTAGTCACTAGTCTAGTTAATCCCCAAATTTGGCAAATATAAAAACAAAAAATCTAATTTAAAAAAATTAAATTAGTTTAACTTTAATTACTAGAAGATAAGTCACTAAGTGTTCAGCCTAGCATAGTTACATAATCACTGATCATCATGATAGTAGCAACCAAATGCCTAGATTAGATTTAGATCTGATACAGGATTACAGGGTACCTTATTTATGGCAATTATGCTATTCAAACACCTATTAACATATTATCATATAGCCCATAGTCACTATAGTGGCTATAATAATAGGAGGCCAAAATTTCAATGTTTGACTTTGACAGTCACAGTCACTCACAGTGCATACCCATGATAATTATTTGATAATGGTTTGACACAGAAAAGAAAATAAAGCATCAAAATCTTCTTTAACTTTAGTAGTTTAAGGAGAATAAGGATGACTACTTTTTATTTCTACCCCTAACAGTGCCTAAACTATATTTTTTTAAATTTCATTTAAGGCTAAACGCCAAAGAGGCCATGTGTATTCATTTAATTCAAAAAAATTTTGTCACACTTTGATTCCAAACACCAAAATTTATTCTAAACAGTCTCTATATTTTGGCATCAATAAACTCAGATTTTAATTCTATATTAACTTAATTTTAAGATCCCCTGGCATATAGCCCCTCACATGAAATAATAATGATGTTTTCAAATTATGCATAAATACGAACACAAAAAAATAAAAATTTGAACACACTTATTCTGCCAAAATTAGGTCACTGGGATAGTGACTTCTACACTGACTTTTAGACTTTGTTTATGTTTGCATGATTAGATATGTATTAAATATTTTGTGTGTGTGTGTGTATTCATTTAATAAATTTCTATATACAGATGATTTCTTGTATTATAGTACAGGCTAGGATGGCCATTCTTGCCTAAATAGCTGAATCCTCTATATTCTCTCTATTATATAAATCTAGATCTATCTAGTAGATCTAGATCTAGGCATTTAACTTCATTCGATGTATCATGCTCACTCCAAACATTTGCCCATTTATTCTCTATAAAAAAATCAACACTAAACAAACACATAAATCAAAAGCAACATGATTTTCTATATAAGATCATTTAACAATAATGTCCAAAACTGGTTGGAATAAATTTTGGTAAGAAAATCATAATTTAATACAAATTTTTTAAATATGAAATCAAACAACATTCCTTGTTCCATATGCTAGGATAAATTTGTTAAAATGCTCCTTCTTCCCTAATGCTATTAAAGCATAGAATTGGTTGCCTGAACCAGCCAGGAAAACCAGTGACTTGGCAGAATTTAAGTCATTGGTTAACATGCATGACTAGATTCATGACGCGTAGGACGTAATCATCTTCTTTTTTTAAGCAACGTCTGTATTATGTAAGATAAGATAAGAACTTTGCTTATGAATCAAATAAATCAGCTCTAAAAACAGAATAAATTATGGTGGGCTCATTAGTATACACTAAGCCAACCAAAAAATATAGATTTAACCTTAGGAAGAGATAAAGTCCTCCTTGTAACATTGGAAAAAAAAACAACCCTGACTTACAAATTTTAAATTCTTTTTTCTTACATAAAAAGACAGCTTAATGTAAACAAATCAGGTCAGAATAATTGGAAAATGAACACGCACATTAAACAGCATGCTAGTTTCATATTAAATATAAAAATAAATCACACAAAAGCAGTGAGTTGTTTGGATTCATAATATGTAATTCCAGAATAAATAAATTACTCTAGATCTATATATAGATTTTCTACATCCAGAAATTTGATGTTTATTTTGAAATGTTTGTTCATTCTTTAAAGTTTATCTAGATTAGGCATTAGCCAAGGCTTGATTTGATTAGAATTAGGATATTTTGGAATTGGATTCTAAGACTAAAGTAATTAACTTAGTTAGGATGGTAAACAAAAACAACTTAATAATATTATACTATTGGAGTGAGTTGACAAAATCATTTCAAGGCAGTTTTTTAATAGAAAAAAACAACAGTTAACAGAAAACTTTTTTATTATAGGGTCTATATAGATCTATAAACTTATTTATTTCAATATACTTCTGGCTATACTAAATAGCTGGAGAACTCTTTGGTCTATTATTATTAAGATTAAAAATAAACAAACATAGCCATTTAACAAATTAAACCCAAACTTAAACTTTAAACCCTGTTAAAATAGCAAGCACTCTAGAACTTGTAAAAGACAACTAATCTATCATTCTGTCTAGACTTATCAATTTCTCATTTGAATTGAACACAGTTATTATCATATATATATATTAATAGGCCTCTAGAGTATCATGAAAACTCATTATAATATACAACTTTGTAACATTAACTATTAACATGTTTAAAAATAGATTTCATTTAATTTCTGTCTAATTTGGATGTTCATTCTCACCATCATTTCTGTGATGCCTGTGACAATGAACAACAGCCTAGAGGGTAATTGTCTGAGCTATGAGCTGTTTGGTTTATTAGACATGACATTATTTGACATTTTAGAAAGTAATGGATTTCTTTCAAACTTATTGCCTTAAATCTGTTTCCAATGTTAGTGTTACTGGTTTTCTAATCACCTGCCTTAACCAACTGACCAGAGTTGCTTTATTAGAGATGTTTAACACTGCGCTGAGTAGATCACTCTGGATGGGAGATGTAAGTCTGTAATTGTCATAAATTCATAGATTTAGCAATTCATTAAACTTAAGTTAATCATTTTAGATTAGTTTAAAAGTATTAAAAAGAAAATCAAATATTTTATTTTAGGATTTTAAAAAATAATATTATGTTGCATAGTAGATATCAAGAATTAGCTGCAATTATGCTTGATGGTCTGTGTTCCCAGTTGCAATGAATGAAATGAAAGTTTTTTTTATTCCTTACAGAATCACAACTCTGTAATAATTAAAGCACAGAAAACAATCCTTAAATTGAAATTACTAAGACTTTAATAAATAAAACCTATTAGAATAATTATATATCACAATATTTAATTCACATGAAGTTTTGCGAAGCCAAACTATTAGTAGAGACTGAATTGAACAAATCTATCAACCTCTATATTGTGCTTGGGTTACTTTTTATACTATTTGATGAGACTTGTGTCTCCTAGATATTTTCAGAATTTGTTTCCTAATTTTATCTCTACTTTTCATTTTTAGAGCATATAAATAAATCACACCATAAACACATTTTTTACATTCTTAGCATTACTAGAATACACTAGTGAATGATGTCATACTAGTCACTTGGGCTTGGCCAACTTCTTCTCGGTTTAAGACTGTCATAATTAATTCTCATGTCAGCTTAGTACTTTAGAAAGCATATATATATATATATATATATATATTGTTATGACTCTACGTTGCGCACTGTCATTTGGCGCGACATTGTGTACCAGAGGACACGATAAAGAACAGAGGAAGGAAAATGGCCGATGATTAGAGATGTAAACAAGAAGGCCTGAGATGTGACTCTGGGGTTTGGCTCTAGATCCAGTTTATAATTGATTATTAAACGTTCTGTTTTATATCACTTTCGTTGAGGTTAATTGCTAAGTTATAGCAATTGGTGTCAGAAGTGGGATCCTCAACGAAAGTGGAGAAGAAGGTCTAGATCTAGGTATAAGACATTGAACGATTCCATTTTCGGGTAGATCAACATAAGTTTTGGTTTTAGTTGATCTATGTTTTGATACAGGATGGCGTCTAAGAAAACACTTAGTCAACTGTCATTACAGGAACTTAGACAGGAACTGAGAGGGAGGGAGCTGAACGTAAGCGGCAACAAGAAGGCACTCATAGAACGTATTAGGCAAAGCATCATAGATGAAGAGCAGGATCCGGACACCTATTTGTTTGAAAAAGAACCAGATATGAGGGATCATTTTCAATCGATGCAAGAACAAATGAAGGAAAACCTGAAATCAGTAAAGGATGAACTTAAAGACGAATTAGGTAATAAACTGAGCTCAATAGCATCCTTTGTGACCGAATTGAAAAATGACATAGACAGTTTCAAACAACAATTAAGAAATGAGGTCGCTGAATTAAGGTCCCAAATGGTGGGAGATGTTGATTCTAAAATTCAACAATTACGAAATGAAATGAAGGCGGAGCTGCAAAAGAAACAAGATGCGGGTGCCACTGTGACTGAAATGACGGGAAAGATTAAACCACCGGTGTTTGACGGCTCTGTGTCTTGGTCGGTGTATCGATTACAATTCGAGGCGGCGGCGCAAATCAACAGATGGGATACCCAGGCAGATAAAGCAACTGGTCTTATGTTGGCACTCAGAGGCAAGGCAGCCGAATTGTTACAGACTATGACGGATCGGACAGACTACGATGCCATGGTCAAATCAATGGAACTACGATACGGCAATGAACACCTGCAGGAAGTTTTCAGGATGCAATTAAAGAATCGACAACAGAAAAACGGAGAGACATTACAGGAATTAGCAGCAGACGTAGAACGTCTCGCCCGTCTTGCCTACCCATCGGCAACACAGGAACTTTTAGATGTTCTGGTCACAGATGCTTTCATAGATGGAGTGCGAGATTCGGAACTTAAGAAAGCCATCCGAATAAGCGGAAAACGGAAAATCAACGAAGCCCTCATCTATGCCCTGTCCTACGAGGCGGCCGAAGTTTCAGCGAGGAACATACACTATTGTCGGACGTTAGATGTTGCGGAAGAGGAGGATCTGCCGAGGCGGATTCGAAGAATGGTAGAAAAGGCTTTAAATGAACGGGAACATTATCAGACCTCAAGGCGTAGTAAAAAGACTTTTCGTTGTTGGAATTGTAACACTCCAGGTCATGTACGGAGGAATTGTAACATGTTGTTCCAAGGCCAAGGCTGTGCATCAGAACGTCAACCGCTACGATTCCAAGGGTTTAGGGAGCAAGAACTGGCAACCCAGAAAATCGAAACTCCGAGAATAAAGACTCGTTTCAGAGTGTTAGAACAAAGCAGAACCTTGAGAGTGCAGGGAAAGATTGGCGCTGGTTCTTATAGGTTCCTCTTGGACACAGGGGCTACGCGGTCGATAGTTGGACCCAGTCTGATCGGAGATCAGGAAATAATACGAGTGAATGACTACACTCTTAAAACGGCAGGTGGCGAACTGTTACCTATATTAGGACAGGTACGGCTTAATTTTAAAATAGGAAGTCAACCATTTAGTCATGATTTTCTGATCGCCAATGTTGTCGACGACTGCATCCTTGGTCTGGATTTTATGGAGGAATTCGGTTTATCTCTAAACATTGGAAGTGGAACTGTACAATATGGACACATAGAGTTCCCATTGCTTTATGATGGTGTGGAAGGCATTCAGGTGAAACGAATCGAACATACGACCATACCAAAATGGTATAATCTGTCAGTAAACAGGTATCATAAAAGGGACAAACTGAAGTGGACCAAACTGGAAGGCCAGCTACATCCTAGAAGAGCGGAGATTGAAACATCAACCAATCATTGTTGTGGCCATACGGGTAGTTACAAGGAAAGTGTTGGTGGTGGCAGAGCCGTCCATGATCATAATGACAAATCAGATGCGTCTAGCTTTCAAGATAAAGAAAGTGGCACCCTTTTCAACGACAAGCGCAGACCCGAAAAGAGAACGCTAGATGAAGAAACTAGAGGAGTGACCTACAGGCAGAGTGAAACTATTGCTTTCGATGCCCTTGATATGAGTGCTTCAATGGGCATGACCAAATCGGACAACGTTGGGTCTGTGTCCAATACTCCTGTTTGGCTACCAGTACTAACTGCAGACAGAAATTTTATAAGAACTGTACGGGCGGCACCTCGAATGAACAATGCAAATACCAGAAAAACCATCAACAGGTCTGGACTTGACAAACGTGTGTACGTCTGCCTTCACAAAGCAGAGTAAAAGATGAATCAATTTCAGCGGAAACTGGACACTGATAATGTGGGTAATGGACATGTGTAGAAAGGCATACCTTCTGGAGATGGCTGAAAATGACAGTGTGTTTATGACCTGGCCTCCAGTGGAACTCTAACTTTCTTGCCAGAACTTCATCTGCACTGACAATTCTGTAGCCCTGTCGAAAAGCTGATCATGTTCGGGACGAACATAACTAAGGAGGGGGCAGTGTTATGACTCTACGTTGCGCACTGTCATTTGGCGCGACATTGTGTACCAGAGGACACGATAAAGAACAGAGGAAGGAAAATGGCCGATGATTAGAGATGTAAACAAGAAGGCCTGAGATGTGACTCTGGGGTTTGGCTCTAGATCCAGTTTATAATTGATTATTAAACGTTCTGTTTTATATCACTTTCGTTGAGGTTAATTGCTAAGTTATAGCAATATATATATATATATATATATATATATATATATATATATATATATATATATATATGTATGTATATTGTGTAACCATAACATAAGAATCAACTTGGTTCAAAAGTGTTTATTAAGAGTCATTTTTATGATAGAAATAAGAAGGAAAAAAAATCCTATAGTTCAGCTTATAATTAAATTTTATTTGACAGTACAGAGAGACGTGGCACCTGCACTATCACCATACTCTTTTTTGTTATTCCTTTGGGAAGAGGAGGGAGCAGTTAAATCAAAATGCTAAAAATTGTACAATCCTTCTCCTCTTTTTTACATTAAAAAAAAGGATTCCTTGATTCCTTTGCCCAATATAGACTTTTTTTCATCCACTGTTTTTTACATTGATAAAAAGAAGATGGGGTATTACTTACAATAATAGGCTTAGGGTAGAGCTTTACTGGGGATTCAATATAATTTTAAAAAGGAAATAATAAAACTAATATTCATTTCATAAATTATATTTTTACTAATGAATCTAATCAGGGATGGACTTAGGCCACTGCAACCTAGGCAAATGACAGTGGGTCCCTGCACTTTCATTTGCCCCTCGCTAATTGTAGGTGTAAATTATTAAATTAAAACATTATAACTTATATATATTAACAGGTTTTGCGCGGCTTCCTGATTATCCTGGGGCTAGTGGAAATCTCTTGTAATTGCAAAAATTTACCAAAAAGTTCTGGAAATCTCCTGAAATAAAAAATCTCCTGAAAACTCATACAAATCTCCTGAAAAATAGACAAAATTGTCATTTTGGAGTGCCAATCCTACATGTGATAAAAAACCTGGCATTGTCAGCTTTCATTTAATAAAAATTTATTGTAAAGACGAATGTATTTTCTAATACAAAATCTTAATGTTGACATTATGCTTATCCCTACCCAGACTGGACCCCAAGCAATCTGTTTCGCATAGGGCCCCGCAATTTTAGGATTGGCCCTGAATCTAATAAACAAATTTCTTTCATTTACCCTTTCAGTTAGATGATGATATTGATGAGCAGTGTATAATAAATGCCTTTGCCCAAGTGGGTGAGGTTGTGGTCAATGTGAAAATGATGAACAATGCTAAAGATGCTAGCTCGTAAGTAATTTATGAAAAAAATCAAGCAATTTAAATTGATTTGAACATTGATTAATCTTATGATCACACTACTTATGCTTATACAAAATGAGATTACTTTTTAAATGTAAATTAATGAAATGTTTTACAAAATAATTCTATGCATATTAAATTTAAAAACGTTTTCTATTGAGACTACAGATGTATAGGGCAGTCTTAGTAGTCTTCCCCTGCCTGTTCTCTGGATAAAAGTCTATTCTTGTAGGGTGCTATTTAGCCAACATAATAACAAGGTGGCCATTGCCATTTTTTATGCAAATATGCTGAGTGTCCAAAGCTTATTAGTTGATAAACTTGCAGACAATTGAAGGGTGCTATGTGCCCAATATTTAACAAGATTATTATGCTGCTGTCATAAGGACTAGATGTATTAGCTTCACTAACTCATTTTAGCTGGATGGTCTCTTAAGTCCTAGTAAAAAAAATGTCTCCTGAGATTTCAATTGGATTTGCTCTTGGCAGTCAGTTTTTATAGTTTTTAACCAATTGTTTTCATTGAAATAATTTTTTTTCTTACTGTTTTTTTCTTTCTTTCAGCCAGAAGCCAGGAAACTATTGTTTCATTGAGTTTCCAGATGTAGAATGTGCACAGAGAGTTCTACACAGACTCAATGGAAAGTGCATGCCTGGAAAGTCTGGGGTAATTATGTTCAGTTAATAAAACATTTGGTCTAAAAAGGTATCGACTACTGAATGATGGAAAGAATTTAGTATTAACTTTATGTTGTGTTTCTATAATTAAACTATATATGGGCATGAATTCCAGATAAAAAAAAAACTGGGTTATTGAAGGAAAACAATTGTATATAAGAGATACTAAAGCTTGGCCTGCATTCTAGACATTTGACTTGTAAGATTTCCCCAATGTTCCTTTAGAAGTGAAGAATATTACATCCTAGCCCGAACCCTATGTACGACTTAAGAGTTGTAATGAAAGTCCAGAGTGTATACTATATGTCCATAATGTATTGTATTTTTTTTAAACTTCTGGTTTCATTTTTATTTTACAAAAGTAGTAATATCCATAGATAGATATTTCATATTACCCTTTCATCTAGTCTTTTGTGAGACATGTTAAAAATGGTCTGTTTTTAATTAAAAAGTCTTTTTAGGATAATAGATATTATGTTAAATTTTTTAGATTTTCTATTCTACAGAAAAGATTTAAACTAAATCCAGCTAGCTTTGGAAGAGAACATGAACTTTTGTAAGTTTTAAATTATTCATTTGACAATATTAGTTTCAGAGCATTGTTATCTTTTGATTTAAAGTATACATTAAATGTTTAATATCAATAATTTTTTTTTCTAACAATTTTATTTTTTTTCAGACCAGAGTTCTCTTTATATGTCGGTGACTTATCATGGAACATTGATGACTATGACCTCTTCTCTTTTTTCCAGAAAAGATACAAATCAGTCAGAGGGGCTAAAGGTATCTACAATATGTTATTATATATATCCATAGTCAAACCTCATTATCTTATCTTATATAATACAGACGTTACTTCAAAAAAGAAGATGATTACGTCCTACGCATCATGCATTTAGTCATGCATATTAACCAATGACTTAAATTCAGCCAAGTCACTGGTTTTCCTGGCTAGCTCAGGCAACCCATTCCATGCTCTAATAGCACTAGGGAAGAAGGAGTATTTGTACAAATTTGTCCTAGCATATGGGACGAGGAATGTGCCTTTATCTTTGTGTCTTTCAGAGTATTTTATTAAATTTTGTTTTTGTATTTGAAGATTATGGTTCAGTGTTTTATGTATGATTGCTACTTTACTTTTGAGCCTTCTGTCCTGAAGGCTTTGTAAATTTAGTGATTTTACTAATGGTGTTACTCTAGTCAAATGTGATTATTCCTCATTATGTAGGTTACATTTCTTAAATTTCCTCTTTCATTTGTTAGTGGCATTTGTTACTTTTTAAAATATATTTCTCCTTCCTTTTTTTTTTTATTTGGAAAACATTTTAAATATTTTTTAAGCATCTTTAGCTCCATTTCTTAAAAAAAATCTATATTTCTAGTTAATACATTTCATATAACGTAAGTAAATGTTAAATATCTTTACTCAGACAATGTACATTATAGTGTATTTATCATGTTATCAATTTTTTTTTTTGTTTCTTTCAGTTGTTTTAGATCAAAATGGGAAAAGCAAAGGCTTTGGGTTCATTAGATTTTCAGAAGAAAGTGATCAACAAAGAGCTCTGATAGAAATGCAGCATATGACTGGATTAGGGAGAAGACCTATTAAAGTCAGTTTGGCCTCTATCAAAAAGTAAGAAAGAGTATCAAGTTGTGTTTTTAATTTTTTATTTTTGAAGGACTGTGTGTAAATTATAAGAAGTGCAATACTTTGAGTAAATCATGCACTTTAAGAAAACACCAGTTAAAAGGAAAATAGTGTACACAATATTAAACCTAACAAAATAAACAGAAAGATAAATAATTTTTTCATTCTTCCAGAATTGACAAAATAAACAGTTTTCATATGCCATTTTTTAAAATTAAGGATAACTAATCAAGTAAATCTTGTCACATAAATGACTAAAGGCCATAATAATTATCTATATTTTGACCATTATTTTAAAATCCTAACTTAATGGATCTGATCTCTCATAACTTTCTATCACCTTCAACTTTCAAATCAATTTATGTGTTAAAATGAAGTGTACAATCCTTATGTATTTGAAATGATGCTATGTAAAATAACATTGTGCATGTTTCAGTTCATTTAGAAAAAGATTTGACTTAATTTAAAATACACATTTTTGTGTCCTTTTTCTGCTTTTCTAGACCAACTGAAACCTCAGGCATTCCACCATCTTTCTCCAGCAATCATGGAGCTTATTATGCTGGGCATTACTCTTGGGGAGGCTACAGTTATCACTATAACCAGCCTTTTAGCCAGCCCTCAGATTATGTGGTAAGAATTTGTTTTTCTTATGTAAAGTTTACTATGAATATAATTAACTTTTAGTTAGACATCAAATTATCAAAAAAGATTTTGATTTTCTTTTGTAAAGTTAACTATGAATATAAACAAATTACAGTTAGAAATCAGATTACAAGTACCCCTTTCAGACCTTGTGATCTTAAGAGAAGAGGATGTAAATGTCATCTGTTTCTATGGCTGACGGTTAACAAAATATTGTCATGTGACCAGCATAACAGCCAACCACCTTTACTTTCCCTAACTAAAGCCAGGTACCCATAAGTGTTGGGTGGACTCAAGGGCGTCCTGAAAATCCCAGAATTAAAATTCAGTCTTCACGGAGATTCAAACTGGGGACCTCGTGGTCAGAAGCTAAGTGTTTTATCACTCAGATTCTGATTATTTGATAAGAATTTGTTTTTTCTTGTTTAAAGTTAACTATGAATACAATTTGTTTTTCTTGTGTAAACTATGAATATAACCAATATTCAGTTAGACTTCAGATAATTTGATAATAATGTTTTTCTTTTGTTAAGTTAGCTATCACTTTAACCTCTGTGCATGTTGTGCTTGCACCTGTTTATGACTCTTTGACCAATGGGAATGACTTTACCCAGAAAGGGGAAATGGCTCTCCACTGACACTAGATGATCATTTAATCACATCTATTGTTGTAAGACACAGTTCCTTGAGCTCCTCCTGGTTTCCCCCATCCCATTGAGGCTGGAGACAAGCCTAAAAGTTGTTCCTATTCCTAATATGTACCACCACTAAACCTGAAAGAACAGTCAAAGCAAGCATACAGTCCCCATTGAGGCATGGTAGATGGAATTGTTTAGTTTATACTTTCTTTCATCCTCCCCATCTGCAATTCTTGTTTTCTAGAACGTCCCTTGGAAGCTCACTGGAGGAAATGTGTCCACCCCATTTAGCCTGTCTCCCCTAACAATTATTTCCTTGAGGGCACCAAAATTAGGCCTGGAATGTACCTTTGATCACTATAACCAGAAAGACTTGCAGATTATGTGGTTAAAAATGCGTCTGTATTATTACAGAATCCACTAAAGAAATTATGAAGAAACACTTTCTATTAAACCTATTTCACAGTTTGTAATATTAGTAATACTGGTCCTTTGCTTTAATACAAATAATGTGGGGTGCTGGAACATTTATTTATATTCATTCTTGTAACAAATTTGTGCAGTCTGGCTCAGTATATTCAGATCAGAATAACTCATCCACATCTCCCATTGAAGATGATTCAGAAGTCTTAGAAGGTAATACTATCCTTTTTCTAAATAAGAAATGGTTGAAATTACTACTACACTATTTTTTTTAATGAAATTTTCTTGTTGAAAATACAACACATTTTCTATTTTAATTTCTAGAATGTAAAACTACACTTATTGCAGCAGCTGTTAGGAAAGCCACTATTGTTTTTGATTTATTATGTTTAGAGCTCAAAAAATTTAAATGCTATTGAAAATTCGATTTTACCAACTCCTTCTTCATGCCTGATAAATTTGAAATGGTTTCTTATACTTATGAAAGCTAGACCTTTTATTTTAAATGAAGTATGCATATTGTACGTGTAGACATATAAACCATTTTCAAAAGGAGGAAAATTATTTTTTTTCCTAACAACTGCCTCCCTCATAAAAATTCAATGTCACTTTTTAAAACTATGTATGTCAATACATGTTATTCAATGGATTATGAGATTTAAATTATCTACAACTGTTAATGCAATTAAAGTGAGCTTGTGTGTAGGGTAATGTGTGAATACAACTGACCCACAGGGCTTTGAGTTTATTCATTTTCTTGTTCAACTCAAAATGTATTGAAGGTAATACTATATCTCTAAATTCTTAAGCTCTGGAAAACAATACTTTTTGATTCTTAAAGAAAAAAAGCTCAGTGTTAACAATGATTCAGATAATTTTGTACATATTCTACTTCCATAGATCCAGGGCTAGAAATCAATGTTGGGAAGGAGAACAGAGAGTTTATTGAATCAAGTGAGGTGAGCTTCTTTCTTTCTTTTTTTAAATAATTTTATTCAAGGGGAAGTAGAGTTCCCCTGGTTCTGTGATCTATTGTTAACAATTGTACATCTTTCCATTCTGATCTTACTTACTTACTTGACAAATGGCAAGAAAGAATACCAGATACTGAAGTCCTTCGAAGAGCAGGTCTGCAAAGCATCCACACAATCCTTATGCAGTCCCAGCTGCGATGGACAGGACACGTCTGCAGAATGGAAGACCGCCGCATCCCTAAATGACTCCTGTATGGTCAATTAAGGGAAGGAAAGCGCTCGCAAGGTGGTCAAAGAAAACGCTTCAGGGACACCCTCAAAGCTTCTCTGAAGGTGTTCAGCATAGACCCAGCCACCTGGGAGATTTAGGCACATGACAGAGCATCATGGCATTGTGCTGTGAAAACTGGTGCACAGGTTTCTGAGGAAAATAGAACAACGCTGGCAGAAGAAAAACGCCAGAGAAGAAAAGCAAGGCCAATGACACTAGCTCCAGCTGGAATAACCTGCTCAGTGTGCAGCCGAACATTCTGGGCTCAGATAGGTCTCACCAGCCACATGAGGAGGCACAAAACCCCAGTGCAAAGCCCTCAGCCCCCTGGATGACAAAAGTGGTCATCATCATGGACGAACTATAATAAAACTTACTTACTTAGGTCCTCCCACGCCGTTCTGCGCATTGGACGGCAAGCTGTCTCCACAAAGATCTGTCACTGGCAATGTCTGAAGCCTCCTCCCACCTGGTGTCCATGAAAGTGTTCGACTCCCAAAATTCGTCTCAGCCATTTTTGTTGAGCCACATTTAGTCTTTTCTCAATTTCGGCAGATGACTTCCATGTCTCACATGCATATGTAGCTGTTGGGATGACGATTGTGTTAAGAAGGTGTATTTTTGTCTCAAATCCAATGGCTTGGCTTGTACAAATAGGCTGCAAACTTTGGAAAATGCTTTCTGCCTTTCCTATTCAGTACACTACATCATGGTTGGCATCCCTAATGCTGCCAAGATATGTGAACTTGTCCAACTCTTCATTCTTTGACTCGCCAAATCTAACGGGGGCACCCTTTGCCTTATATCCCACTCCAAGTTTATGTGGAGGCTAATTTTGGGTGCCTCTCTATCTAGGCTCTCCGTCATTTTTTTAATGCATTTATTTGTAGCCCCGAATAGTGCAACGTCATCTGCAAAGACCAAGTCTTATGATTGTTTTGTAGATAGTCTTTTTGTTTTCTTAGATATAAATTTGCTTATCAGTATGTGTTGTGTGTTGTAGAAAGCTCTGTTGCCTACTGCTAGTTGTTCCTTTACTTCTGTAGGTCATTTTTGAATGTATCATGCTTCCTAAATATTTAAACATTTCTACATTTTCAAACTTGTGGTTAGTAATTTTAATATACACCTACTAGTTAAAGAGGTTGGCTGTATATTGTTCCTGTTGGTTGGGGACCTATGTTTTCTCTTTTGAAGTAGTTAGTAATTGTTCCCCTTGTGTTTATTTGTATATTCCTTATAACTCTTTTAGAGGCAGATTGAAAAGCATGAAAGTGAGTCTCCTTGTCTTAATCCTCATTTAATCCTAAATTCTTGTGAATGTTGTCCCTGTATTATGACTAACTTTTTGAGTTGTTTAATGTCATATGTATAAGTCTTGTCAGTTTGTCAGGTATTCCAAAATCCTGTTGTGTTTGATATTGATATTTCCTTTTGATGCTATCATAAGCCATTTTATAGTCCCATTCTGTTGGAATTTCTTCTTCCCAAACTGTTATTATCCAACCGTGTATTGGGAATGCAGGTATTTTCCTCCATATTAAATTTCTTTTGCTGTAATTGGGTCCTTTCCAGGTGCTTTGTGGTTCTTCATGGTTCTAATTATTTCTGATGTTTCGCTCAGTGTTGAGGGGTTTACTAAGGGATCTGGTCCTCCCTGAGGCAGTTCATAATCTCCATAGTCTTCATCTTCAGCTGAATTTAGGATTTCTTCAATGTATTCAGCCCATCTCTCAATTACCCTGCTGCTTTCTGTGATGAGCTCACCATCTCTATTCTCACACATGTGTGATCTAGCTTGAAATCCATTCTTTTCATCTTTAATTTTCATGTAAAGTCCTCACACATCCCTTCTCTTGCTAAGTCCTCGATGTAAGTGATGAAATTTTGTTAGTTGTGTTTGGAGTGTGATTCTGCCATAAGTGGGTCTTTTGTAAGTTTTAGACAATCATATTGTGTTCTTTTTCTTTTGTGATCGTATTGAGTACTTATTCTTTGTCTAAATTTGGCATCTGCTCTTACATCTAGTATATCAGATCCATGTCTCTTATCTATGAGTATATGATTTATTCAATTTTGGATGTTTCCATCAGGTGAGATCCAGGTAACTTTGTGAATATTCTTATGTTGGAATTTAGTTCTGCAGATAAACATTCCTTTTCCTGAGGCTAAATCCACTAATCTAAGTCCATTGTGATATGTCCAGTTTTTCTTGTGTTTTAGCTTTCATAACAATATTTTTTATATGACTGGGTTGTTAGCCCTGTCCATAACCATCTGGAGGGCTGTCCCTTTCAGCTCTCTGGATAGCTGCCTTTATTTTCGAAAAAGGTTTCCTAGCCCTTGTGGACCACTTCCTGTAAGGCAGCAGATTTGATTTCGGTTCACCCCTGGTATTTTAATTTCCCAGCCCACCATATCTGGAGGGCAATCCCCTATCCACCACCTGTTGGGAGATAAAAACTCCACATGAGGCAGGGATCTTCCATTGCTCTAATATTGATGGCACATCCTTCTATTTGAACATTTAAAAAATTATGGATACATTACTATTGCTTTGATAATCATAACATTTTTTTTTTGTTTGTTTCAGTCATTTTTTTTGTCATTGGAGAAGTCAAGATGGCAGCCTTTAGATAATATTATGTCAGAGATTCCTAGCTAAAACATTGGTTTATTTGATCAGTTTAAATGACTGTTTGTGAAATAAATGAATGATTAATATTTGCTTAGTGTATAAAGCTGTTATGTGCCCTGTAATTAAGGGAAACAACTAAGTAAGTTATGTCAAGTTCTTTAAAATATTGGCTGCAATAAATTGTGATATTAAGATTGTAGAAGTGTTGTTGTTTTTTTAAATGTTTATCTCAATCAAAAATATTAAAAACCTTACATTTCTGCACAATGGGAGTGATGGTAGCTATTATTCAAACTGAAAAAATTGAACTTAGCAAGAAAGGCTACTGTAAGTTTCTATTCAGGAATTGTGCATCTTTGTACATCATGTTTACAAGTTAATAACAAAATTAAATAAAAATATATATCAACCCATTTAAAAGTGGCAAATAGAAATCAAACTTAAGTTCATGTCAGGCACCATCCATCAGCATGGGATTATTTAACCAACACAAATGTTTATAAAATGAAACAGTGACACGTAAAAAACTTTCTTTTCTCACAATATTAGATAAGTTTAAACTATAAGCCTATTTATTTGTCCATGTTGCTGACTTTGTACTTTGCTTGTTATTATAACCATTAAAAAACCCCACAACTTTTGTTAAACTATCAGTAATTACACACTTTGTATTTTTTAATATTAGATTTTATGCATGTTCTTGAAATAAGTTTTCAAATGGATTCAAAAACATCTCCACTTAATATCATTTGGTACCTAAGTGAAATTTGTAATAACAGTTTGCTCTTCCTTGAAGACATGCAGCTTGTGCTCTGTTTCTAAATAAAAAAAACTCCCACATAATACTAACATTTTGTCAGAGACATTTAACTATTTAGGTCTATGTTGTTGGGTGAGGTTGTATCACATGTAGTACATATTATCTTTCACAACTGAAACGGCTTGAACAGGGTATGAAAATTATAGTGTGAGACTATAAAAAGATTACCAGAAAAGTAATAGATTCATTAATTCTCTACCGATTGACTTCTCTTAACAAGCTACTGCAAGTAGGCTCCTGATTGGGAGTTGTAAAAACCCTTGATTGTGCATCTTTGCATGATTAATAGATTTACTGAGCATCTCACACAGCATTGTTCACATAGATACAAATTTTAACTGTTTTTAAGTTCAGATACAAAATAGGTTTATTGAAATGATAATAATAAAAATATCAATAAATAAATGAAATGATTTGTACAATGATCAGACATCTAAAAGTTACTTTTCAAAATTGTAGAACATTAGTTATAATGCATTTTAAGTATAAAAAAATAAAATGTATGTAGCTGTACTACTAATGAAAGATTATGAATGCTTAATTAAAAAAAAAAAACTCAGATTAAAAATACATTACATATATGATTTTATATGGTTTGAGCGAGTGTCAAGTTCTAAAGACTTTGAAAAAAAAATCAGATTTCGAATTATGCTGTTGAAGCAAAAGAATACTGGTAAATAAATTAATATATTTTCTATATATGAAAAAATTTAATGCTTCTTAAAGAAAAAGACAATTTTTAAGTGATCTTTAAAATGGAATAAAAAGGGAAAAAACTTTTTTTTTTTTTGGATTTATAACATTATGCTACATTAGAAAGAAAATGTAGCTATGCCCATTTATTCCTTTTTCTTTTCATTCGGAAATAAAAATTACTAAAGGAACTGACATTGTAACATTCTTGTAAAACTAGAAATGTAATAGAGATATAGGCCTAGTTACAAACATTCATGTGAGGACTTTGAATTATTTGTCTCTGTAGATGCCTAACATTCAATTTGTTCGTATACTTAAGAAAGAGTAAAAGCAAAAATCTAGTTATTGTATTTAAAAAACTAAGTTCATTATGATATTTTAACTAAGAATATTTTCAACATATACATGTTAAAACATTTTTTCATGTAATATCATTAACCAAATTTAAAACCATTATAAATAAATATAGTTAAATAAAATGGCACAACATAACTGTAACAATATACTATCTTGAAATATAACAGAACATGACAAGATGTAGAAATATTATTATTACTTTATTAACAATAAATATTGATATATATATACATGTCACAAGTATAAAATATAGCTCAACTTTTGAATAAAATATTCAATGCTTAGATTACATTTCAAGAAAATGAGCTTCAAGAGTGTTTCCAAAACTTTTGCCAATTTCCTGGCAAACTTTCATTGATCTATATAAGTGAGTAATTTATACATTGTATACAATCTTTTGGAATACATCAATTAACAATCAAACAAAAGAAAAAATATTATTTGTACATATACTAGTCACAGTACTGGTAACTTATTACCACAGTGGCAAATGTGTTGCAGATGCATTGTTCTATATAAAATGGATATATTTTATGCGGATAAAGAATAGAAAAACCAAAGTATTAAGTCTTTGTTCACGCATATTGTCACAGAAAAGGTGTAATTTAATAATTTAAACTAGTAAAAATTGATGCCAACAAAAATAGATTTTTCAATCACCTGGCTGTTTTAATATATCACATTATCAGGAATGTTAGAGACAAAATTCGTGTAGTTTGTAATTTAAAAAGTGAATTAGCTTGCTAGACTACAAAATATGATTTACATCAGAAAAAAGAGTGCAACACTATTTTTGTTAGGGATAGAAATAAATAACAAACAAGCTTAAGGAGGATCATGTAGTGATGCACAGATCCTCAGAGTAATGAAACCAATTATTCCTGTCTTAGTAATACTGAATGAAGAGCTTTGTTTAAATTTTCTTCCTATTAGAAAAAAAGTTTTAATTACAAAGCTTAAATCAACTCACTCTGTCTGTCTGGTACAATATCAGATTAAATTGAAACAAGAATCAAACAAGGGAATGAAATTGGAAAATGTACTTGACATGTGGTTGTATAAGTTGAATTACTCCCCTTTATACTTTGTGTCTAGAGGCGTTGCTTAAAAGTTCTAAACTAAACTTATATTTTCATAAGCACTATGCTGGCACGGTGGTTATTGTATTGGCTTGAGGAGGCTTAGCAAGTGAGTTCGAATTCAAGTCATATTTAAAAAAAATAAAAATGCATTTAAAAAGCAATCATATTAACTTTACCCAGACAGCCCCTTCTTTTTCTTTCTTTACCTTTCCAGAATGATCCAGACAAATGATGAAAAGTGTTGTTTTTTTTAAATTAATTTTCTTGTTTTTACAGATTTGTTTCCTGGGTCTGATGTGTTTGTATGCTCTTATTTTTTCTATCAACATAAATTGCTAGTTTCATAAAATTTTATTATGTATAAGATGGACAGTTTCTATTATTTGTTTCACATCATTTTTAGCAGGTCCTTCTGTATGCTTCAACTCATCTAGAGTACTTGGTGGATTGTCTGACCATATCATTCTTACTGTGTATGCTGGAAAACTATGGCCCCCAGATACCTGGCAAGTTTGTGTACATTGTAAGTGGGATATAAGCTTTGCCTCCAAGAGTACAGAGTCTGGGTATAGTTCACCCACATGGGTGGCAACATCATCTGCCCTGGCTTCAGGCCAAGATATCTCAGATTGAGATAAAGTAACAAGAATGGATTCAATAAATTTAGAGCCTTTAGTAGAAGCTAAGAATGCTGTGTTAGTTGAGCGATGTCGCAACCTATACTGACTGTAATGAAGTGTGGCTATTGCTGGGGAGTGCATAATGTCCTCTGGTATTGGTGACATGAAGATAACATCACCAAAATGCATCATACCTCCATATTGCAGAAGGATAAATAGACCATAATTCATTGCAGAATTTTTTAACATGAGTTTTTCAGCTGCTATAGGAATGTAATGAACTTTGAGTTCATCTTGAGTATGGAGCATATCCCATAATTTTCCTTTTGGTGGCTTTGGTCCATGCACATACACATAATCTACTTGCCCTTTGATGTATGCACTTTTGATGCTTGCATAAAGTAATGGCGTTACTTCCCCAATCCCGTCAACTAAGATAATATGAACAATGTTTGGAATTTGAATGTGAGAACTCATCCTAATCTGAACTAGGTTGGGTGAGCCATATATCATGCTTCTAGCAAATCGATAAAAAGTTGAGTTAGCCCTGAGAAGAAAATCAAAATTAATGTTTGTGTCCATGGTTACACAAGTGACATTTGAAACTGTCTTCATTTTGTCCACTATGGCAGAAGTTGGACATGATAATACCACTCTGCCAGGGCTTTGGCTAATATGAAATGGCTCATTTGCGGGAACAAGAAATAACTGACTTTTTAATAGCTCCTCCTCTTCTGAGACTATGTGTAAACTGGAAAAATCTTTACTGGAAAAAGACAACAACATTGAAGCAACCACATCTAGCCGGCTCAGATTTGTAACTGCAATATCTCCTAAAATAAATACACCAAATGGATCTGTAAAGTCATAGTCATCTTGAGACACACCTGCAGATAGATCATGACTACAATATTTGGCATTTTTCAGTGGGCGCAGGCTTAGCATTATCACATTTCTTTGAAGATCCTCTAACCAATGCCAGTACCCCTGTGGATCAGGTCGTGGCATTGTTCGATAATGGATGATTATTTTATCTGGTCTCAGCTGATGAATGACACTAAGAATAAGAATATAGTGACTCATCTCAAAATGTGCATCAATGCACCAAAGATAATGAACTGTCAGTGAAGGCACGTTGGGTAACAAAGTGCTGTGGCGATGATCAGACTGTGATACAGCATTTTCAACCCCAGCATCTGCTTGTTTCTCTTCTAGTCTTTGATCACCAAAGATGTATTCATTATGCAAACCACTTAAAGCATCCCATATCCATTCAACAGGACTAGGCAAAGTTTCTAACAAATATGAGTTTCTCAGGGCTAATATGCTTCTACATCTGTGCAACTGAAACACCAGAAGTGAAAACAGAAGAGCAGGTACAATAATGGTGCCTAAATTCTTGATGAGATAGCTAGCTTTTGACATTCTCATATTGATTTAGGACTGCTGGTAAAGTCGAAGTTAAAATTTGATGTGTTGCTGCTCTTTATTACCTGTTACAATAAAACAAAATAGTTTTTTTATAAATGTAAATATATCAAACAGACACATGATATCTAATATATTATTTAAATTCTGAATATTCCAAGATTATTATAATAAAATTGTTTTTATTGAAATTTAAGTGTAAAATTTATCTTACAAAAAAAGGTTTAAAAAATTATGAAAATCTGTACTCATAAAAAATAACATTGCAGCTTTGAGTTAACGATATGTATCTTTTAAATTGTAAGTTTCAAATTTACAATTTAGATTAGCATAAAGTTGGTCTGTATTTTTTATAATGTCTATAAAGCAGATGTTCTAACCACACTTTTGTATGGCTAGGTGCTCTAGAAAAAGGAATCTCAGAAGGCTCCTCGAATGCTTTCTTCAAAGGTGCCTTCACTCCATAATGGGCATAATGGCAAGACAACCTTACAAATAACCATATTCTGCTGGAGGCTGGATGGGACAGCATAGAAACACTACTTACCACTCGACAGCTGCGCTGGATCTGACACCCACTAGAATGGTGGATGATCACAGAGCAAGCTTATAAAAGGATGGTGTAACAGAGGTGACTTCTAAAAGTCCTATAAAGATCAAATAAGGTGCCATTTTGGGATAAAGGAAAGTAACTGGCAGCTGATGGTCTCTGAAAGAGACTGTTGGAGATTGTAACATATTGGTATTTATGTACATTTGCACAGTAGCACATCAGTGCATCACTGCTTGTGTTTAGGTAATAAATGGAGTTCCTAATATGTCTTCCCTCATCAACACTTGTTTTGTTAATTGTATTACACAAGTATTATTCAAGAGACATTCAGATAAATTATGTAGTAAATGTGGTAAGAACTATGAAAAAAAGGAAAGTGTCCACCAATAGGAACCACATGCAAAAAGAGGAACCAATGGTTTCAAATGGGAGGAAAAAGACTCAACATTAATTTGGTAGGAGACAGCCACAGAGATGAAAATATTGTACCTATTAGCACTGCAGTTATCCAGCAGAAAAAGGGTAAAATTGAGAACATCAATGTTGTTGAAGAAAAATGAGCTACAAAACTGGTGGTGCAAGGCAAAAATTAACTTTCAGTATTGAGACTGGTGCAAGGTGTAACATTCTTTGAAAAATTCAAAGACAAAGAAAAACTTGGTTATTTAGCAAAGTCACTCAAGTCTTAAACAAATCACCTGATAAAGACTTAAGGAGCAGTGCTGATATTTTGAAAAGTAATATCCAAGAGGTGAAAGCAAGATTTGAGGTTGTAGGCCTTAGTCTAGAAAACATTTTGAGTGGTGACACGGCACAATGCTAGACAGCATAGAATCCAAGGCAGAAGACGAGTTAGAAAAGAATTTCCTGAAATGCTGAAAACAACTGGAACACTGTCAGGAGAATACAAGATTCAGTTAGAGGAAAATGTTAAAGGAGTTATCCACCCACTCATAAATTGTAGAAAAAAAAATTAAAGAAATTTATATTATATATGAGTGTTTCTCCAGTACTGGTTACAACTAGGTGTTGGTTCACTAAAAAGTCCGTATTTCATAAGATTGTTATTCAAATGTGACAATTTGCATTACATTGCATTAAGAAATGGTTAATCTATAAATTTTGATATTTTGAGCTCATAAGGTGCTAGGGAAATATTGAAATTTTAAAAAATGTGTGAAATTACTACCCAAAATGGCAGCTTTTGATGTAACACGGAACACCATGGTATGATTGAATTAATATCGTACTAAAACCAAGGGGCATAAAACTTCCATCTTTGTTGGAATATGTTAACAAGATCCTCATATTTCAATGTCATTATTTAGTTTTTCTCAAGGTTATCAAAATATTGATTAAACACGGCCACAAAAAGGTGTTTGAGGCGCATCGCGATGTGTCCCACTTTATACGGAATTACAATCCTCTATGAATTGTAAACAAGAAATAAATAATACGCTCAACATTGCATTTCTGTTACAACAAGCATTAAAGATTTCTTTTAAAGTATTTTTTTTGTTAAAAGCTTTCTAAACATGCATAACGAGCTTAAAATAGGTCGAGGTGTCCCAGATGAAGCGCCTGTGCTGCGTGTGTTAAGAATGGGATTATTTTTCCCACAACACTACTTTTTATGAATGAGAGTTCTTTTGAGCATCACAGGTATTGTGTAGAACAAAAGAAGTGCCGTTTCCGCTGGAAATACTAGCGTAGTAATTAACAGGAGTACGTAAACAATAGCGTGTCCCACAATTAACCATTGATGCGCCTCAAGCGTCGACACGATCAATCGCCGGCAATCTTGCACAAAAACCTCATTTAATCTGTTTTTTGTGATCTTTTGTGAATCAACAACCCATCAGGTACGTAGATATTTCATTATTCTACTGAAATTTAAGCTTATTACAAATAAGTTTGATTGCAATATCCAAATCGAAGTGCTTTTTTTATTACGAGGTTACTAAATTTAACCATTCAATCATGACGTCACGTGAAGCGACTTGAACACAATTTAGTCTTAAATCGTAAAGTTAATCAATTTTAAAGCCTGTTACTAAACAAAAAGTTTATATTTCTAAAACAATTATGTTGATGTAATAGTAGACGTGTGTAGCGATTTAAAATAATTAATTTGTTTTTATTTTGAGAAGTAAATTGGATTAGGCGTTGAGGCGCTCCTTGGGACCCCGTGCTGGTGTTTTCCATGCATAAATTATGGCGTCACATGTAGCGTCTAATGCGAGTTCAGGATTTGTTACGTTTTCTGTATTCATGGAAGTTTTAATTAAGATTAAATGATTTTAATATATGTAATAAACTATTTTCATAATTAATCATTTTAAATGAACATTTTTTGACATCTTTTATTTTATATTTTTTGTAATTTTACTTTACATCGTTTGGGGCGTTTCAGTGGACACTACTCCGTTTGTTTACAAATATGGTGTCCTAGTTTGCGTCTGTTAAGTCCAAATAGATTTTAGTGATAGTTTGTTAAAGATTTTACAGTGTCAGATAATATTAGCTACATCTAAAAGAAATAAAGCGGTACTGTTTAAGAAATATTAAATAATTAAAATTTACTTATTACTGTAAATAAGATTTAGAACTATTAGATCTTTCGTTTGAGGCGCATCTCGGACACTTGTCTTTAAAACTTTAAAGAGCTTAACTCTAGATCTAGAAATCTAGACTGATTAGACCTCTAGACCTAAATCTAGATTTACTCTAGATCTAGATCTAATTATGTAATTCATTATCTAGATTTACTCTAGATCTAGATCTAATTATGTAATTCATTATATTATAGCTAGATTTACTCTTGAGTCTTGATCTAGACCTAGAGTAGAGTAGAATAGTCTAGTCAGTCTAGATCTAATTCAATATCTAGATTTAGATCTAAACTAGATTATTAGATTAGAAATCATTAGATCTTTTATGAATCTAGACTAGTGACTCTAGACTAGATCATTTATGACTAGATTTAGAATCTAATTTTAGATTTAATAATATATTTTTCTTTAAATTGACCAGTATCTAGAAAAATATCTAGAGACTAGATCTATATTATAGACCTATTCTATATTAAAATGTAGATAGTATCTAAAACAAAGTTTGGTTTAACCTGCACTTAATTTCCATTGTATTGTTTATACAGTATATTCAATTATATTGTATTCAGTTCTTTCAGTCTACCACTGAATGATTATAACTTAAGTTAATATAATTAACAGTACTAGTCCTATACTATTGATTGAGTCTATCCCTATCAAGCAATTATGGGCATTACTAGACTAGATTTAAATAATGCACCAATATATAATATATTATATGTTTATGAAATTTATTAGTAGGCCTATATTATATATAATAGATCTATTTATTTAGATACTTATACATTTTTTATAAATTACAGATTTCAGTAATGGAGTATCTGTTAGAGTTTCAAGGCGTCTACAAGCCAAGAAAGACTCTAAATTTACAAGCATCAAAGCCTGAGTCTCTAACACGTGTTGCTGTTTTAGAGCAGAGAGAAAAGGAAAGGTTGAGAAAAGCTGCATACAGGGCCTAGTTAAGCCCACATGAAAAAGCTTGGATAAACAGAAAACGCAAAGAAAGAAAACAGCAAGCTAATAGTCCACTTAATGTCATCTCAGCAGAGGTTGGTGAATCACTAGGTACTGGATTCCAGACTCCAGTGGCAAAAAGAATGGCTGTTTCAAGGGCTTTGATGAAATTGCCTAGGTCACCCAAGAAATATGCTGCAGTTTTTGATGGTCTCACACAAATATGCTCCCCAAGAAAAAGTAAAAGCTGTCCATGACATACGCTTTCTGCGCCTACCTGAGAGAAGAAAGCTCATCCTTCTAAACAACATTAAAGAAAGTATCAAAACCTAACTACACTCCACCAGCAAAAAAAAAGTCAGATGTCTAGTGCTCATAGACAAGTACTCTGCAGTATCCTTAGTAAGTACAACAAACTCAGAGGTTGTGCTACTCATTTCTAACATTTGGTCAAGAAGTTTTATGTCCAAGTGCAAATCAGAACAAATTGCAAGAAAAAAAATGACGTGATTGCATTGCACAAAATGCCTTGGAAACAATATTCATTTTTTACAGTAGAGGGAACTGATCCCTCTCAATCATCTGTTAGTGCTCAAACAGGAAAACGTTTCATGCAAAAGCTACTTAACATAAGATGCAGTCTTGCTTATGTGAGTTGTGTTTGAAGATTTTTCTTTATATAGAGGGCATTAATAAATTTCTGATCAAAAAAGGACACAGAGAGCTGACATTAATAAATCCAGCTTCATCACTTGACTTAACTCTATGCCCAAGAACTAATGCCAAAATTTTTCATAAGCTGCAGTGCATTGAAATATCATGTAGCAACTGTGGTGTGGATTTAATTAACAAGTATTGAGCCTTTAAAAAATTGCACAGATGAATTAGCAGAGTGGAGTATAGTATGTGGTCAAAGATGACGGATGAGTATGTTCAGAGTGATGGTACACTGCAAAAGGTATCAAAGTGGCGACCAGTAAATAAAGAAGGATCTTTTAATGACCTAGTGAGAGGTATTACACCTAACACTATTGCTTACAGAAATAGAAGCTGTTTCTGCTATCCATACAGAAATTCATATGGCAGTCAGTGCCTGCATGATGAAATATGTGGCTCTTGGAAGGTGTTCAAACTTCAGAAACAAAATGGTAAGTACTTGTATTTATTTATTTTTAAATAGCACTTTACAATTATCTGAGAAAAAAACATTATTCATTTTAAAATTACGTAATTGATTTCTAAATGAAATTGTTTCTTTTTCTTCAGTAGTGCAATCTCAGTCAAATCTTGAAGACTCTTTGGATGTCAGTCCCATATGCTCAAATTCAAAGGTAAAGAGCTTTTACATATAAACATTTTCATTGAATCTTATGTTACCTGTATTGTATAAGTTGTTTTTTAATAATATACCTTGCTAAATAATTTTAGACTCATTTTAGAAATTAAGTATTTCAGCCTCATGTTGTTGTTTTTTCAGGCCCAAACAATTTTCTTCACTCATCAAAAGTACATTGTAAATAGCTGTGTGATTGTCAAGTATGGGGAAATATTCTATCCAGGTATAATTTTTTGCACTGTGTACCTTTTAATTTCAATAAACAAGTTCAAAGTATGTTTTAGATTGAAGTATTAACTTTTCAACATTGCTGGTAATTTTTTCTAACAGGAGTTGTGATAGAAGTCCTGGATGATCAGCGCAGAAATAATTTTTTAAAAAGGCACAGAAATTAAAGAAATATATAAATATATATCCAGAAGTGCAGGACATACAGTTAGTGTATGCAGACATGATTGTTACTGAAGTGATGTTGATACCAATGGCAATAGTTTGAGAGTGGAATGTTTTGATTTCTGAATTTGTCAAATAAAATTTGTGTACAGTTTTATGTGTTTTCTTTTCTTTCTTTTTTTTTTCAAACCTTTTTCTGTGTGTTAAAACTAACAAAAGATATAAAATATATATTTGTCAATAATTAAAAATAATAATGATCATTCACTTGTGCACAGATAAGACAAAAATATAAACTTATAAACATTATTTTAAAAAATGGTGTCCCATGAAGCACCCGCGACATTTTGTGAAATTAAAGCAGCATTTTTACAAATGGGTACTTTATGACTAGAATAGTGAACTTAATAACAAGTCTAATGGATCACTTTAGTGCAAAAATAAAATAATTTCTATATTCTCACAGAATATCTTTTAAAAAAACTTTAAGTTGTAGTGTCACAGGTGCTACGGTGTCCCAAATTTTGAATTGAGCTCAAATCCACTTTTTCTATGCAAAAGCATAAATTTCAGTATCTAAAGACTAATATCAATAAAGACAGTTATATTATGCTAAAATACAATGAATTTATCAATTGGTCGTTGTTAAATTATCAAGTGGTGTCCCGGTGATGCACCTGTGACGCAAAAGGGGGTACCCCTTGAATAGACACTGCTGTCAAAATCTACATCTTGCAACTCATTTTCTATTGATAAATTCTTAAAGTGAACTGGTTGAAGAAGTGAATACAGTTGAAATGAAACCAAAAACTTCAACTTTAATTTTTAGCATAATGTGACACTTTTTGGCACCAGTACTGGAGAAACACTCATATATAAATAATATGCAAACTGATGGATTTATTACTCCAGTACATAAGCCTACTGAAAGGGTTAGCTCCATGGTTGTATCACTCAAAATGACAAAGAATATGCATTGATTTAAAAGATCTCAATAAAGCAATCAGATGGAAAATCCCCAGATGAAAACTATTGAAGATATTATCACTAGCAATCTAGGTTTGAAGATATTCTTAGTACTCAATGACAATGTCAGGGTTTATGCAAATAAACAAGACAATCATCTTTTCTCATAACATTTAACACACCTCTAGGATGATATAGGAGGTGGTTACAGTTACCTTTTGAAATAAAATCAATGACAGAGATTTATCAGAGAATTATGGATGACCTCATTTTGAAATAAGTCATGCAAAGAGTAACAGAGTACAATCTAAAGCTGAACTATGACAAGTGCAAGATAAGGCAAAACAGAGTACCTTGTATGAGTCACATCCACATCTTGTGACAATCTTGTCAAAGAAAGGTTTAGAACCAGATCCAGTAATGGCAATTATTGACATGCCAGCTCCTCAAGACAAAGATAGAATCAGAAGATTTCTAGGTTTAATACATTATATTTTATAGTATCTACCCTACTTCCACTACAGCCCAACATAACCAACACCCTGTACGGCAGTGCTGAACAACTGAAGAAAACAGCACACTTTTTTTCCTTGGCACAGTCTGCAAAAGAGCTCACAGCTCAGCAGCAATAAAGCTGGCTAGAAGAAGAAGAAGAATAGTATCTAACAAAATTTATTCTTAATCTAAGTCAAGCAGATGCTAAATCCAAAAGCTGAAAAGCTTTTAAAAGGTGATATAGAATTTCAATGGAACCATTCATGAGCAAATTAAGAGTTTCAAAGAATTGAAACAACTTTGTATGAACTTAATGAACCCTCCAGTTTTGGCATATTATGACAATAATATGTCAATAAGAATGTAGACATTGACATTGTTGTGATTTTATAATGTAGTCCGGCATCAGATTGTAGAGATTGAATGGGATGCAACTCAATGCAAGTACAGATAGATCACTAGGACTAGATGGCCTGAGTCTGCTGAGATAGACTTGTATAGAATAGTTTACTTTAGTTTTATAGTCTAGTATACTAAGTTAATAAGTATAGATCTGAGATCTACTTACTTTGATAATTTTTAGAAGACAATAACCTTTGGTGCCTTAGCCTTAACTGATTCAGTTCAGGTTCACACCGAATTGATCGAATCATAGAGCAGATCTACATCGTAGTACATGTAATTGTCACATTCCCCCCATTGACAGTGTATTGATTCAATTATAATAAAAGTTATTTAGAGTCTAGTTATTGTTATTTTTTTTTTTTTTGGCAAGCAGCAACAGCAAAGCACAGACTCATGAGACTGTAGTGTGACAGACTGAGACTAGTGTCAGACACACACCACACACAGTTCACAGTCACACACACAGAAACAGAGAAATTTTTTTTTTCTATTAAAAATAAGAAATTTTACTTTGTAGAAAAATACGATCCAATCAGTCCAATGTAAATGTTAGATCTAGAAATCTAGTAGTCTAGACAGTCACAGTCTAGATCTACTATCTAGATAGCTGTTTGTTGTTTTTTTTTTTCTAACATTCTACACAAAAACATTTTGTGTGTGTGTATGAAAGGAATAAGAAAACATTATCTAACTAGACTCTAGAATAGATCAAATAGATCTAGATTAGATCTAGATTCTAGAACTAGTCTATCTACCATCTCTCAAATTGGAAGTAACAAGCAATTATTATCATTTAGTCTATTGTAATACAATCTATATAGGTCTGTGATCTAGCTCTAACTGTGATATATGGGATTGGATATAAATCTAGAGTTTGTATTGATTGTAGCTTATATAAAATATTTATAAATAGATTTCAATCTAGATCTACTTTTATAATAAAATATTTGAATATAACAATACAATTTTGATTCTTTTTAAAGTTAGTCTAATCTAGATCAATAAAACAAAAAGCCAAAATCTGGTCTAGATCTAAATAACTAAAAATAGATCTTTTATTTTTCTCCCCTCTTCACTTCCGTTTTCTGTACAGAGCGCTAACGCTTTAGATTATATCTTGATTGAGATTATAGATTTGATATTTTGGTTTGTTAGCACCAGTCGGAATATCATTTAACAGAAATAATGGGTGCAGAAGATGAAATTCTTAAAATAGGAAAAAAGCTTGAAAAGCTGATATCTAGTAATACTGCTGTAAGTAAGCTTTAAGTTAAAGATCTCTCTACTCTGACTCTAGTCCTAGCTAGTCACTAGTGACTAGTCAGTCTCTAGTTTAAGTCTAGATCTAGTAATAGATCTAGTATATTAAAGGGAAACTCCGATGCTTTTGACAATTGACTGATATCTAGTAATACTGCTGTAAGCTTTAAGTTAAAGATCTCTCTACTCTAGTCCTAGTCACTAGTCAGTTTCTAGTTTAAGAAATTGTCTAGTAATAGATCTAGATCTAGTATATTAAAGGGAAACTGATGGTTTTGACAATTTTTGATATAATATGTGTTTTGATTTACAGATAATGAATATATTCTTCTTCTTTTTTTTTATTTGCAATAATAACTTAGTAATTGATGTTTTTCCTACGTAATTTTCCTGCGCATCCAAAACAGCAGACTTTCACCGGGTTTCTATGTGACGTCACAAATGTGTTTTAATATATTGACTTATTGTATAACAGGAGACCATACAGCAAAGTTTACATTCTCGTAAAAGAAATATATCTTGGTCTATGCAGTTAGATCTAGGATATTGTAAGCAAAGAAAAAAGATGTGTATTAAAATTATAGATTTACATGCTTGACTAACCACGGCAGTCTGTATTTTCTCGCCAGACCACTCAACACACAACAAACACTATCGCTTGGTTGTCTTGTCATGACCGACTACACGTAGTCTCGACTAGCCTTACACTGACCAGTTTGTTCGAATCATTCAGACACACGATCTATTTACTTCTTGGGATAGGGAGAGGCTTAGATGAAAATGTTACTTTTTTTTCTCGAGTTTGTTATCCTAATGCTTTTGGATCTATCTATACATGTTTATATATATAACTGTATCATAGCTCTGGACTAGGCCGTCACTAAGCCTAACAGCCTAACAGCTACTGTAAGAATGAAGCGATACGATTGGTTAAATCAAGTTTCTCTTTCAGTATTGTTTAGGGAAGTGACTACACGTAGTCTCGACTAGCCTTACACTGACCAGTTTGTTCGAATCATTCAGACACACGATCTATTTACTTTTTGGGATAGGGAGAGGCTTAGATGAAAATGTTACTTTTTTTTCTCGAGTTTGTTATCCTAATGCTTTTGGATCTATCTATACATGTTTATATATATAACTGTATCATAGCTCTGGACTAGGCCGTCACTAAGCCTAACAGCCTAACAGCTACTGTAAGAATGAAGCGATACGATTGGTTAAATCAAGTTTCTCTTTTCTAGTATTGTTTAGGGAAGTGACGCATGAAATAACTTAAAACAAAATCTCAAGGAATCCCGTTTTTTTTTTAGATGTCAAGAATTTACTGACTAATTTATTAAATATAAAATTTTCTAAGCATTTAAATAAAAAATGATATAATGTTTACTATTACAACTTTTTACGCAGAATTTAAATATGTCAATAACTCAAATTTGAAAAACTATGGGAGTTTCCCTTTAAGAATTTAAGTATAGATCTATATATAAAGTCAGTATGTCACTATTATCAGTATAGATTTATTTTATTTAGATTTTAATATTTATTTATTTATATTATTAGGCATTTAAGGGTGTAAATGAAAATGTTACTTTATTCTCTAGTTGGTTATCTTAATGCTTTTGGATCTATGTATCCCTCTCTCTAACAGTCTAAATATATAACTGGTCCATAGTTATGGACTAGGCCTAGGCTGTCACTAAGCCTAACAGTAACAGTTACAGCCACTGTAAGAATGAAGCAATATGATTGATTAGATCTAATCTAGATTAGCTTTCACTTTCAGTATTGTTGAGGGAAGTGATGTACCGGTATGCCTAATATAAAAAGCAAAATCTCAAAGAACCCTGTTTTTTTTAAGATGTCAAGAATTTACTGTTTAATTTATTAAATATAAATGTTTCTAAGCATTTAAATTTAAAAAAAGCTAAAATATTTACTATTAAAAATTTTTACGCAGAATTTTAAATATGTCAGTAACTCAAATTTCAAAAACCATTGGAGTTTCCCGATAATAGATCTAGATTCTAGTCATTTTAGTATTTAGATAGATCTACCTAGATTCTAGAGTCTAAATTAATTTTATTCTTTCTAACTTACTAGAATCTATGCTGAGTATACTATGATCTCTATATAGGGCCTACTGTTTTAGTTTATTGTCTCTCTCTCTGTGTACTCTGTACTGTAGTGTAGGCAGTGTGAGTGTATTGTAGTTGTTACAGAGAGAGAGAGTAACAGAGAGACTCTAAGACTGTTCCTGTAACCTGTACTGTCCAGATTTAATAGATCTAGATATAGACTATTATATTAAATTTATCATATATATATCTATATATATCTATATCTCTCTCTCTCTCTCTCTCTCTCTCTCTCTCTATATATATATATATATATATATATATATATATATATATATATATATATATATATATATATATATATATATATATATATATATATATATATATATATATATATATATATATATATATATTTGATATGTTTTATATTTTAGTATATCATAAATTCATCATTTTTGAAATATAAAAAAATGTCTTACACATTGAATTTGCAGTGATTTCCTCAAATTACCAATTTATGTTTACCATATAGTTTAGATTCAAAATATTCCCGGTAAACAATGTGCAAAAAAACAACAACCCATCATTCTAAATAATAGGGCCTCTCTATTAAATAATAGTGTTCAGTTACGCTTCCTGCATCGCATAATGTGCATCTCCTGGAGGGATCATGTCTCCAACCAAGACGTTTTGAAACTGGCCAATGTGCACAGCATCTATGCTCTTCTCACACAGAGAAGACTACAATGGCTCAGACATGTCACCTCCATTCCAGATGGAAGAATCTCTTAAACACATCCTAAATGCTTGAGCTTGCGGAAGGAGTCATATCCAAGGGTCGCCCAAGACTAACCTACATAGATGTCTGCAACCAAGACGTGAGAACCACAGGCATTAACAAAAGTATGTGGGAGGAGATAGCCATACAGCCCATGACCATTCAGCATGGAGACAGACTGTGAGTGCTGTTACAAACCTTGCAGAGAGCAAAAGAAATGAAACTGCGTTAATCAAGAGAAAGAAAAAGAAAGCTGTCCTATCAGCTAAAATTAAAAAACAGATGCATATATACATGCATGAACCAATTAGTAAATTAATTACTTGCAATTAATTATTTTGTTTGATACGAGCAAGGGAAATTAATCCATCAGTATTCACAGATATGGCTAAATATGTAGGGGTTTGTCCCCTTAGGTAATTGTATTTATGCCATTTCTCTCATGTTCATTTTTGGATCAAGTTGAAACTTTAAACAGTTTATTATTGTACCTTATTAAACATGAATCAATTTTAAGAAACTAACCTATTAGTCATTTCATTATTTTGTGTCATTGAATAAGGGAAATAAACTTCTACACTATTGAGAGATATAGTTTTAAGCATAGAGTTCTTTCCCCTAGATAAATCTAAAGATTTTTGCTTGTTTTGGCATTTTATTTCTAAGTTGAAATAGCTTAAAAAAATATTCTAAATTCTTTTTAATTTTTTTCAGGATCATTCTTCTGCACTGGATTTATTAAAAGCCTTGAGGGACACTAAAATGACTCTTGAGGTCTTACAGGTTAGAGTTGATAGAATTGCTTGCACCCTTTTCATATATCTTTACTTTTATTACCGGTATCCATTTATTTGTAATGTGTAGATGATTCCTTTTTTTTTTGAAAGGAATTTTTATCTCCAAGTGGAAGGCCAGCTACAATTATTTAACATTTAGTTTATTGGTTATGTCAACATTAAAACTAAAGTGTAACTTTGAAATTCAAATGATATGTTCAGATATTTTTCTTTAATATAATATATAAAGTTTTCTTTAAAACATGGAGATCCCCTGTGCAAGCGCAGATGATCTCATCTATTTCTTTGGCCAACACTAAACTTGGATGTCATTTGGCATACACAGAGACGTGTGCCTTTAGTTCCCCAATATATGTAGGTACCCATTAGAGTTGGGTAAACTCTGATGTCCTAAAATCTTGAAGTTCAAAATCCCTGTCTTCACTGCGATTTGAAATAGTTTTAACCACCTAGTCAATTTTCCTAGATGAAGTATTGTGTAAAGTGTTTTTTTTTTTAAATATAGAGATATGCTGTACATGTGACATAATATTAAATTTCTGTGTGGCATTGGCTTATTTTAACTCCCTGTGGCTGATCTGGCAGTCAAAAGCACTGTCCCTACTCAATAAAATTTGAATCTTCAACACAAATGTGAAAGCAGTGCTTTTATATGGCACAGAGACTTGCAGAGTAAGAACTAACAATATTGACAAGCTTCAGGCATTCACTAACAAATACTTGTATCATATAATTGGTGTTAGACTGCCATTCAAACTCTATTTTATTCTGGTTACATTAATTAGTTTATATTGTTTTAAGTTGTTTTTTTTTACTTTGGTTTCTATTAGAAGACAAGAATTGGTATGACAGTGAACAATTTAAGAAAGGCCAGCAGTAATGATGAAGTTGTATCTTTGGCTAAAACTTTAATTAAACATTGGAAAAGACTTTTACCAGCAGGTCTGTGTTGTATTCCTGTTGCACCTTGATTGGTTATTGGATCTTTTTTTTTTGTTATCAATTTTTTTATAAGCCTTTTGAAACTTGTATTTCATTTTTGTTCAAATTTTTGTCTTTTTGAAATTTCTGCTTTGTTCTTTCAACTTAAACTTAAAAATGTAAGAAAATTTAAAAAAAAGCCAGTACAGTTTTTTTTTTTTTTTTTTTTTTTACTTTTAATCAGTATTTATATCATTTATATCAAACAATTAATTTATATATATATTTTTTAATGTATAGATAATGTATAGATATAGATGTATAGATATCATTTATATCAAACAATTAATTTATATATATATTTTTTAATGTATAGATAGTCCTGGTGGAATAAGCCGATCCAACTCCAGGTCATCTGGTGATGCCAGCAGTCAGCGAATGGATGAAACCTCTAATGATGGAACAGAAGAAAGTAAAGGGGACTCAAGCAAAGATGGCCAGTCAGGTCAAACAAGAACTCAGAATACAACAGATGCAGTGAGAATAAAGTGTCGAGAATTATTATCCAATGCTTTGAAAGCAAGTGGTAAGAAACATTTACAAAAGGACAAAAAAAATAGTTTGCATTGGGTAATTATTAGTGCTAATTACTGATTATTAGTGCTAGTGCTAATTAATGTTTATGTTTACTCTTTTTTTAAACTTAAATCTTTTTTTTTAAGCTTAAATTATTGATATTCTAATATTTACAGCTAGATTTTTTTGTACAATCAATGTTTTGGTGCCTTTTTTTTGTTTTTGGACAATTCACTAGAATGTGGATAAAGATCAATTACTTTAATAAAATCTATTTAGTAAAACTATGAACACAAAATATTTTTTTTTCAATAGAAATACCAGATGGTGCCCACAATCCAGATGAATTGGCAGCCTCTATTGAGGATGGTAAATATTCTTGATTTTATTTTTCCAAAGTTATTCTACTTATTGTGAACCATTGTTCCCTCACCATATGTCCTGTGCATTAATTCTTGTTGAACTTTCTGAAATATTATCTTGCAGCAATATTTGAGGAGTTTGGCAATACTGAGATGAAATACAAAAATCGAGTGAGAAGCAGAGTAGCCAATTTGAAAGATGCTAGAAACCCCCAGCTTCGACAGAATGTCCTTATTGGTCTCATTTCAGCACAGAAAATTGCATCCATGTCTGCAGAGGTCTGTTATTAGTAACTTGTATTTTTATGCTCATTAAAAAAATCATGCACTATAATTTTTATTTCATAACCATCTAAAAGTTTTTTTTTTTTTTTTTACTTGCTGATTAGCAAATAAACTCAAAGGCAGATAATTTTTGCGACTTGCCCACTTTTGATTTCAATGTTCAATTTATGGCAATAACTCCTTTACACTGGCCTATCCTTAAACCTTAAGTAAGTGTTTGAAGTTCACATCGAAACTGGAACACTGTCTTGAACATTGTCTGCATAAAGTTCTTTCTAATTCCTTGAGAACTCTTTTTGTTCTGTAATATGTTCTTCAGCTTGCACAGTCTTGTGTAATCCTGGCCAGCACATCGTGTTTGGTTTTGTGGCTCTGTTTCATTGAAAGAAGAAAAATATTCCATTCTATTTTGTTATTATTATATTTTTGTTTGTTAAGGAAATGGCAAGCAAAGAAATGAAACAACTCAGAGAAAAGTTGACCAAGGAAGCGATTGATGATCATCAAATGGCTAAAACAGGGGGCACAACTACTGATTTATTCAAGTGTGGAAAATGCAGGAAGAATAATTGTACTTATAATCAGGTAAATGAAATAAAAATGTATAAAGAAGAATTCAAGATTCTTGACACTTACTGAGTTTCCAGGATCTGTTAGAAATATAAGACAACAAAATTAATTTGTTTGACATGGGTGTAAATATGCAAACTGACTGGACCTAAACTTGATTTAAAAAAAAAATACTGGTTTTATATTTAAAATTATAAATTATCAGCATATAGAATGTAGAGGAAATTACATATAATAATATTACACTTTCACATACAGAACAGATGACAATTTTTCAGCATTATCATTTTTTTAAATTTGCTATGAATTAAAATTGAATTTTTAAATGTAAATGAATCCAAAGACTGCATTGTGCTGGCTGTCAAACATTTATTGCAGTAATTCAGTGATAGTTAACTGCTTTAGTAAGTCATGTGTCTTTGAAGTTTACAATTTAAAGATATTTTAATGCATCACCCATCCCCTTTTGGGAAAGAATACAATTTAAAAAAAAAACTAACTCTGACTGTTTGTTTGTCTGGTAAAAAGTTTGTACACATTATTATTTCTCCCACACCCAATCTTGGATCAAGCTGAAATTTGGCACATTTATTTCTTTTACTGGAAAAAACAAGAATCAATAAAAATTTATTGATGATGATTAAAATTATTCCACTAAATATAGTTTAGGTACTAGTGTGTGTAAATTGCTCTTTGAATATAAGATGTCACTTTCTGTGTTGATTATATTTATTATTAATGTTATGAACAGCAATATGTCATTTTTGTTCCTTCCAAATCTCCTGAAAAATCTGTTTTATTTAGTTGGGGAAGAGAGATGGGTCTTTTGAAATAAAAATGATAATTCTACAAAATATAGTCTCAGTAACCACTAATGAATGGTTTTACCCCTTCAGAAGAGTAAATGTTACTCTGTGTTCATTAGTAGTTTTATCATTGGAGAACTGTAAATGTTCCATTGTTGTGTCTTTTGCAGGTTCAGACAAGAAGTGCAGATGAGCCTATGACAACATTTGTATTTTGTAATGAATGTGGTAACAGGTGGAAGGTAAGTAAAATTTAAAAAAAAAATTATTCTCTCTGGTTTTTACATTGACTTTATACATAATTTTTATAAAGTCAATGTTTCAGTATTTTTTTTTTTTTAAATTTATTGTTTATTTTCAGTAAAAAGTATAGCCTTATAATTTTTGGGACTCCTATTTCCACAAATAACTTGTCAAAAAATTGACTCATATAGTTCTATTACTATGGGCAGAATCAGTGTTACTGTGTCAGAGTGTTGACCATTTTTAGGAATTGGTAAATATTGTTATAAACCTGATGGGACACAGATGGGGGTCGTAGTGTGTGTGTAGCCAGCCGACGCAAATAGGCCTATCACTAGATGAGCAGTCAACCATGATGAGTTACATGATCAACTGTGATGACTGGTGAAGTTTTAAGAAACATCTACCCAGGCCAGTCATGCCTGGTGTATTCATGTGATCAACCACAATGATCGAACGACATTCTATTGATTTCTGGAAGGTCAGCAAGGACCCTATATAAAGAGCGGAGGTATCACAGTCAGATGGTTTACTACATAACTGTTACGTTATATTGGAGCCCTGAAATGTTAAGTTCTTTGAATTGTTAGTGGCGTGTGGAGCAGTTTGCAGAGAGCATGATTATTGAGAATCTTTACAATATTAATACTGTTTTTTTTTGTGAGAAATAGTCGTCCATTAAGTTAAAGTATTGATTCTACTTCTAGAAAATCCCTTATGTTTCATCCATCAGAAACTATAACACTTAAGGTGTCAATCATTGTGATGGAATGTTCTATTCTTAAAATTGAGACATGGTTGCAGTATGTTACAGTGATCCGCACTTCCAGTTTTGGTGTGTGCTGTTCTAAAAACTGTCAAATATCAACTCTGGGGTTTTGTTGTCTTTTTTGTATACTTCTCTACTTTTCCATATTCCATGAACACATTTCCAATCCTGTAATGAATCAATCATTCAACAAACCAATTCAGCATTCAGCATTCATTAAAAATAATGCTTCTTTGTCTGATAGAAATTTGTTTTTTTTATAGTAGTGTGTTTCACAGAGATATTTTTTTGTATTCTGATTTTTTTCTTATATAAAGTGCATTAATTTCATCCCTTTGTTAGTTTATTATTGTTAACTGAGACATTCATCTCTTCTGTAACTTTGTTTCATTTCAGCTATCAGCATGTTATCGCACAGTTTATCTAAGATGCCATTTTAAATTTTTTTGTGTGTACCTTTATATTTAAAATCATAGAATTCTTTTTTTTTCTTTCACCAGTTTTGTTAATGTTCTGGCACTATTTCATCACACATCACTAATTGAACAGCTTATTCACCGGACTTCATGGATCACTTCATCATTATTTGTATGTACTAGTGAGAAAGATTGACATAGTAATTACTTTGTACAGTAAATTTGTCTAGGCTAACCTACAGATGATTCAAGCAGAGATGCCAAATATACATATATAAATGTAATGTAGTCTTGTATAGATTACATTTTTTAATCATCATTTTTATGTTTTTAAAAAAAAGATCTTATTTATCAATTAGTAGGTACCACACAATAACAAATGAATTTATCTACAGCCTCCCTGGAAATCAGTTTATAATAAAATATTTTGTACTTAGTTTCAGTAGGTCAGTGAAATGTTCAAGAAAAGTTTCTAAACATATGACAATGAATAAGCAAGTCTGTGTGCAAGTAGCTGTCTTGAACATTCAAACCATAATATTAGCATGAGTTTAAAACAAAATCTGCTTTGGTTTTACCATTGACATAAAGCATTTGTAACCATAAGTAGTATTTAGTTGGTTGATCAAAACTTCTTATTGGTCAAACTAATGTTAGTAGACATGATAGCATCTTGAAATTTAAGTAAATACTTAACACTTTTAAAGTTAAACAACATAATTAATCGGGCCTATTTGAATTTTTAATAATCTGTATGAACACACGCAGGACTTGTTATTTGCATGATATAGCCATATAACAGTGAAAATATTTGAATAGTTTTATCAGATGGGCCCTTAATTCTTGTGATGTCTTCAATTAGGGGAGATGAATCTTAACTGTCCCATGTATATTATGTAGCCTATGTGTGTTTCTGCACAGTGGTTGTTTCCTGTAAGTGTATATATTCAAATAAAATGTATGTAGATTATAATTTTGGAAACCTGAAATTGGAGTTCAATTTTATATGTTCATATATATATATATATATATATATATATATATATATATATATATATATATATATATATATATATATATATATATATTCAACCCCCAGTTACATTAATATTGTGAAATATAAAGTTAATTATACCTTTTTCTAAAAATGTAAATAGGAAGGAACATTCAGTCAAATTTTTCCAGAATGATTTGCCTGGTTGAAAAAAAAAGTTTTTTTATCAGAAAGAAAAATTATTACCGTATTTATTAATTGTCCTTTTTTAATGAAAATTTAGAATGTAATTTTGTAAAAAATAAATAAATCAGAATCTGCATCTAATTTTCATGTCTGTTAAGATATTTTGAAATTAATCATCACACATTTGTTATGTTGGATAGAATTTATTTTCATTTTAATAAATTGTTTGTGGCCCATCTCAGTCATTGTTCTTGAGGTAATCAAAAAGGTACTTTCTTTGAAATACTTCATTAAGCACATTATTTGGTCATTTATTTGGTCATATTGATCTTGGTCTATGTCCCTAGTAAATTTTTTGTTTTCTTTCCATCTAAATAAAATGTTTTCTTTTTCCCTTATGAATTTCCTCTCCTTAGGATGGTGTGTGTGTGTGTGCCTGTATAAAATGAGAATTTGTTTTATTGTGTTGATCACCTTGTTAGAGGACTCAGATGTTTTCCTAAGCTTCTCTTGTAGGACAGTTGGGAATGTACCAGATGCCACCCTCTTTTTCAAGTTGACTTAACAAAAGGCTAACAGTGACCAGCTAGCCGCTACTGCACTGAAGAAGACTGAAGAACTAAATAAATGGACCAATATGTCAGTCATCAGCAGTGGGTGTTAGTCTCATATTTTTATAGACAAGTGAAAAGTAACATAAAATGAAATCTGATATAAATGAACATTGCATTTATTATTTGTCTCCTATTTGTTTGCATGAATGAAATAGAGTTTGGGTTCAGACTTGCCTCTGAATGTACTTTTAATACACTTTAGTTCATTACTTGGGAACTATTGGTGTTTGTAATGAGCGGTGATTTCAATGTGTGAATTGTTTTGTTTTTTTATTAGAACAGTACAAAATAAAAAAAAAGCATTTGACTTAGACTACTGTCATTTTTACTGTGTTGTCTCAATTGTCAGTCTATAACTCTATATTTTAATGCATCACCCATGTCCTATGGGGAAATATTACAAAAAAAAATTATTAATTATGTATCTGTACCTTAAACTCTTTATTTTGATGCATCACCAATGCCCTTTCCCCAAAGATAAATAAAAAATGTATGTTATTGCTAGTGTGTCTATACCTTATCTATATATTCTAATCCATCACCCATGTCTTTGGGGAAAAATTAATAGTGTCTGTACCTTAAACTCTCTATATTCTAATGCATCACCCATGTCTTTGGGGAAAGAAAAGTTAAACATTTTTTGTAATTACTTAGTGTGACTATACCTTAAAATTTATTTTAATGTATCACCCCTGCCCTTTGGGGAAAGAATAAACATTGTGTTAGTAATGACCTATATTTTGTTATAAAGTAAATAATACAATTGAAACAATGTTGAAGAGGTAGAGGCAAGTCTACATGTAGACATTTAATATAATGAAATGAAACAGTGTTAACATATGCAATAAGGAGGAACAAATCTTGAAGCTGCCATCTTGTCAATTGAATCAAGTCAGTTTTAGTGGACGTTGACAAAAGTTCAGCCAAAAATAAGAGCTTCTTTTTCATCTCTGAGATCATCTTCAGGAGTAATACCCATCTGTTTCATTATTTCTTGCATCATCCCTTTATTTTTTTCACACACATCAAAGAGCTCGTCCAGCCTGATAGGGAAGGTACACAAGTCAAATAAAACTACACAAATTTAACTACACAAGTCGAATAAAAGTTTTGTAAACTCCTTAGCAATAGTTCAAAAGCAGTGCCCATAAAAAGGTGGCAATGCCTTCTTAGTTTTCCTTCGAAAATAATAACATTGTTAAAGTCTATTTGCATTAGTTATTACAATTCATATCAGTGAGCAATTGATGTGATTGATTAAATGTTTGAAATAAATGATGTCCAGGTAAGAGTTACATTGCAGACTACTACTCAAAACATAATAGCTTTTATATGTTGCATGTAGTTTGAAAGACTTGAGTTTCAAATATTCAACATTTCTATTTCTAGTACCAGGGGGTGTGGTGGCTTCTGATCTCTAATCCTGCTGAAGACTTAGGATTTTTAGGAAACCCATAAGTCTACCCAATTCTAATGTGTACCTGAAATAACTTGGGAAAGTAGGATAGTTGGTAGTTCTGCTGGTCACATGACACCCTCATTAACTGTCAGTCCTAGAAATAAACTTATCTTCATCCATAGAAAACAAGGTTTGAAAGGTGTAGCTTTACTTTTTTTTTTTTTTTAAGTTTATCTAGTTAGGAAAGCCATCTGAAGCTAATTATAAATTTATTTACCTCGTTTGAACTTTGCTTATTTCTTTTCCTATAAATGTTTCTTCCACTTCAGTTTGGCTGTCTGAAAATTTGGCTTGCTTAAAGTGCATAGACTAGGACACAAGGAATGAAAACATAAGTTTGCACTAAAAACTGAAACTAGATCTCAAACTCTTCCTAAAACATGACATTACTTTGTGAACAGAATGGAAATCCAAGGCTAATCTCAATTCCAAGTTGAAACTTGTTCAACATGTATTAGCTACCACAATGTGACTTGTTATTAAGATTTTATAAGAGTGTTTGATAAAAATTAAATGACTCACAAGTTTAGTGCAGCAAATTTGGGAGATAATTAAGAAAGCTTATACAAATATTACAACAAACCACTCTCTAGACAAAAAATGGATAGATAATCCATGTAAATGCAAGTGGTAAATGCTATAAATAATTGATAAGGTTTGATCAACTGTATGTTTATTTCCATAAAATGATTCAATTCTGCTGAGGGTCAGTATTGGTCATTGATTTGTTAAGGTTGTTATTGAATGTCTCCAGGTTAAAAGAAAAAAAAAAAGCTTTATTGTTAGGTTTTTAGTAATATTTGAATTAGCAGTAGATGAAACTGAGACAATTATTAAAAAAAAAAAAACTGGACTATTTCACAAGCAGAGACTCTGTAGAAGTCCATATTCAATACATCAATAATTGAATTATAATGAACTGGGAAATTCAATGAAAAAGAAATATTTTTAGAAAAAGCATTAGTGTAACACACAAGTGGGTACTAGTAGGCCTATTTATTTAAAACTAAGCCAATAAAGTTTCAGAACAAAATAAAGCTTCTATTTTAGACTTTCCTTTTTTTTCTCTTCAAGATGATTCATTATTTCTATTTGACTACAGATATGTTTTTCTTGTAATTGGAATTAGCTTGAATAAAAAAAAAAACAAACATAGTTGATGAACATTTAAAAACATGTTAATTATAAGAAAATTGTTTATACCTCAGTGCAAGAAAATCCTGCTAGATTTGGGTAAATGGTATACATGTTTGGAACTTTGCTCAAGAATGGTAGTGCTTCCTCAACACTATCATGAAACATAACCTGCATATCAAACAAACACAGAAATTAGAAATGTCAATGACTTGAAAGGGAAATATTTCTTTTTCAAATGTAAGACTACTGATTGTTTTGGGCACATATACAATTTTAAGGGAAAACAGAATAACTCAAGCATCCCCTGCAGTGTTTGCCTTTAACATTCTCATCCATAACTAGAATGTGGTTTAAAAAACTTTGATGAGCATGTCAAATGTGTAGTACAATCATCATTGTCTGCATTTATAGTTTTCCATTTATAACCCAAGTAAAATGTTTTGAAACTTTATCTAAAGCTATAGTCCGTTTACTAATTTGTCATATCTTGTCAACTATATCCTGTATAATGATTTGTTTATTTATATACATATATATAAACCAACAACACTCAATAGTAATAATTATATACTATTTTAATTTCAAATAAAAAATGCTCAATATATTTATAGTCAAGAAGATATTTTTTCCCTAGATCATTGTTCTTACTTGAGTAGCCAACTTTTTTTGTTTTGCATCTCTCTGGACTGAAGCTATATCACCCACAGCTAATCCAATCTGTTAAAACACAATTTTCTTGAAAATAGGTTATAACAGAGTTCTACAAAAAAACTAAAAGATTAACAGAAATGCAATTTCGTCAAGTGTGAAGATAACTGCGCCATTAGAATTAATAACTAAAACAAAAGGATGAAAGGCATATATACTTAATACCTCTAAAGAAAGGATAACAAAAGTAATATTTCACAACAACTCTATCAAACACACTACTAGGGCATAATAAAACAACCCAGGGCTAAATATTTTTCTTGAGTTTAATACTTTTAAACTCAATTCCATAAAATTTGTAATTTAAAATAAGAAATACATGTACAATTACAATTGGAATAAAATATTAAGATTAAAAAAAAACAAAGTAAAATACAAGTAAACAAATAGTAATCCAGGAATAAATCATACTTGAAACAATGATTAATAATCACAGACCATGAACAACAACTAGCGACCAACGCCAGTAGTAAGAAGCTCTTTTCTTCCTAAAAACTTACAGTACCAAGATTTTTCTAGATCCTTTATAGTTTCTACCAGCTTCTACCTTGATCCTGCATGATGTTTATGCAAATTAAGGCTATCTGGAAGGGTCTTATTTTTCAATACACACAATGTGACTGGAATAATACTGACTGTTGAAGTAATACTAGTCAGCCCACTTCTTCCCCTAGCCAGACGTTACTTCAAAAAGAAAATGATTACGTCCTTTGCATGTTCCTAATTCAATCTAGTCATGCATGTTAATCAATGATGCCATTCATCATTAGCTATTATTATTGATTTTTCACATGTTAAAAGCTTTTTTGTCAGTCAAACTACTTAAGTACTTAATATGATTTTAAAAAGTGGTTTCTAAAAAGTACCCCTTTCAGACCTTGCAATCTATGGGGCAGATGATGTAAAGGTCATATGTTACTGTGACCCACAGTTAAAGAAGGTGTCTTGCACTCTGCACAACCACCAACTAATGTCAGGTACCCATTAAAGTTAGATGGACTCAGGAATCTAGAAATTCAAAATACCAGTCTTCACCAGGATTTGAACCCAAGATCCTTTGTTTCAGAAGCCAAGCACTTTATCACTCAGTCACCACGCCCTCAAGCAATTAATGTTTGATGTCAATTTTTGTTCATTATTGGATTATTTGTTTTATTTAATTGAATTTGAGGATATTTAACTCTAATCCTATCCATTTCAACACTGCCTTTCTTCAATATATTGAAACCTTCACACCTACAAATGCTTTGTTACTTTGAGAGACAACATTTAATTACTAATACAAACCAAGAAAATCATGACAACTATATTAAATTGTCCAGCATATTGTAATTACTTGACAATCAAGACTTCAAACATGAACAAGGACTCACCAATAAATTCACTAACAATAAAGGCATACAGAACAGAAATATTGCCAGCAGTAAAAAACTGAGGGTACTGAAATGAAGTGTTGATGGGTCGTTATCCAGATATACAGTGTTGAAGGTCAATAAGTATTCAATCTCAAATATCAGTATAAATGTGCTATAGATGGAAAGCAATGGAGTTTTGTGACGCTGAGAGGGCTATATAAAAAAAAAAAAGAAAATAGATTTTGTGTTATATAAATAGGAAAATGTAATTTCCAAGAGAATATGAAAAAAAAAAAACAAACTCAAATTCTAAGAACATTGCATTAACTTTTTCTCCCCTAATTGACGTAACCACCGCTGATTTGACCTCATTAAATTAAATTGATGTTTTATTTGATAAACTTTGCTTTGTGTTCTAGAAAAAGAGCCTGCATCCCCCTTTAGTTCTTTACCAAATAAAACATGTTCTGATAGCAAACGAAAAAATTATTGAAGCTTAATCATAACATGGGAGTGAGCAAAAAAAATTCTGTCGAAACGTGGAAAATAATTACAGAGAGAAAGAGTTAAGTAATATTTCCTTTGAAATTATTCAAAAAATCAAATTTAATTATTCAAGCATTTTCTTACTATTACATTACAAAATTGTACATATATTTAATCTTAGATAAGACACCATTATATGATTAGTTGTATATGCATGTGGTCACATTGTTTTCCCCTACCTCTTCAGACATCAAGACATAAAAGGCAAGACCAAAAGCAGTGACAATCATGAAAAATATCAGAATAACTTGAAGCAAAGTCTTCATAATGGCTAGAAACATTACAATATAAATTCCAACAAGATTAAATCTGGGGGAAAAAAATATGTGAATAAATATGTGAAATCAATATCATAAACTTTAGAGCATATTGCTTTCTTTCTGAACCTTTTTTTTTTGTTAATTTTTGAGTGCCAATTATTTATAAATATTTGTCATAAAAATATGCTTTTGGGTCGGTTGAATCTGCTTATGCTTTAAAGGTGCTTCTTATCTTTATGAAATAAAGACGTTACTTCAAAAAAGAAGATGATTACGTGTTCCTAGGTCAATCTAGTCATGCATATTAATCAATGACTTAAATTCTGACAAGTCCTAGGTTTTCCTGGCTGACTCAGGTAACCCATTCCATGCTTTAATAGCACTATGGAAGAAGCAACATTTGTACTTATTTGTCCTAGCATATGGAACAAGGAATGTACCTTTATATTAGTGTCATTCTGAGTATTTTATTAGGTTTTGTTTTTGTATTTGAAGATTATGGTTTAATGTTTTATGTATATTTACATTTATTATTACAGTTTGTTCTCTCCCTATCAGAAAATTAAAAATCCATTGATGTAATGAACAATCTTTGCCAAAATATTTTAATTCTGTAAGCAAGCTATTGTAGTGAACTTTAGAAAAATCTAATATTTGCTCATTATAATCTAAGCCTTTTGAAAAACCATCAATTAGTCCTATTAGTTGTGTTTCACATCATCTAAATTTCCTAAAGCGATGTTGGTATGGAGTAAGGATGGTTTGGTATGTTCTTCTTTCACTTTTTGCTTACATACATTTTAGTCATTTGAATTCATTTCTATTTCAAAAATTAAAAATAAATGTAAATTCCAAATCAATTTAAGAGAAATGCTATATTTAACAAGTGTTGATAGAAAAGTTTCTCTGTGTTTACCTTTGAAGATTAACCATACAATTAAACCATGCCAATAAAATAGATACAGCACCAAAGTCCCATTGTATATGTGTAGAGTAGCCCAATAAAAATGGAAAGCAAAAAAACAGTGAAGACCAATATGTTGACCAGTTTAGATAATTTTGGAAGTCTAGAAAATACTGAGATTTCTGAAAGACACAAAGATTGTAAAGAATCAACATTAAGATTAATAAAATAAAATATTATAAGGCAATAAAAGTGAATAAACTATGCAAGTTAAAGTAGAGAAGAAAGCATAACAAATATGTCAATGACAAGTTAAGTATACAAATAAACAATCAAAATTAAAAAAAATCCTTTTTTAAAAACCAAAGCTTGTATTGTCTATGCCAATGAATAACAGTACAAATCCCAGAATGGGTGTGGGTAAAAATAACATGTACAAACTTTTTACTAGACAAACAGTGAGTTGATACAAATTTTATAACAAAAACCTAACAAAGAGATTTAAAAAAAAATTGTGTAAGTATCACTCAAAAAATATTGATTACAAATCATATTGTTTTTAAATACTTTAGGCCTACTATAGGAATTACAACTCACTGAATGGTTTGGGATAAAATAATTACTGGGCCATTAGAAATTAACTAAAGAAACATATTTTACTTACAATAGATTTGATAAATCTGATAAGTTCTTTAACTGCAATCATTGAACAATAAACAACCACAGTCCAGAGTTCTATTTTGCCAAGAATGCCACACTAAGGAAAAGACAAAAAAAATTATATGAAACATAAAAACAATTTTTTTTTTTACTTTTGTGTTGTTGTTTTTTCAAATCAACACTATTGGTACAGTATACTGGGATTACAAGCTTTGTTTGTTTGTTAACATGTTTCAGATGTTCTTTCAGAATTGAAGATTATTACTTCATATCCCAAACCTTTAATAGGACAGATATAGTGGCGGGCAGGGTTTGATCAATATCACAGTCAAAAGCCCATACCAAGTGACCATCCAGCTACTATTGAAGCTTGATGGTACATTAATCAACAAAATTATATAGATGACATTCGTTTACAAAGTGGACCATCCAATGGTCTGGAAATCTATTATGTTTAAGCAAAATATAGTGGCAAATCATAATTCTTGATTGTTTTGAACTATAATAAAAGTGAACAATAAATATCTGAATACCTAGAAAATTGTATGATGCTTTTTTTTTTTTTTTTTAAATAAATCAAAAACCACTCAGTACTTTAGGCTTAGAGTTCTTGACATAGCTGAATTTCTTTGATCTCAGGTTAACTGAGATGCATATGACACTGCAAAAGTCTTTTTTTTTCAGACTGACATCTTTAATTTATAAATGGAACCAGACATTGTTGTCACTACCTAATACAAGAGCTAACATGATAGTCTAACTCTCATAAATTACAGTGGGAAAATGGGTTTCATCATTATGCTGGCTGCATCTCTAGTGCACTGGTGAACTTTGATATATTGGGCCTTAATAATATGTTTTGATTCCCCTCACTAATCAATTTGAAAGAGCTTTCTGAAATGTTTCTAGCACTATTGATGGGTATGATGTTGAGATGTTGCTCAAGGGAGCTAATCCAATCACACCTTGTAAGCACATGATGCACACATTTGAATAAAGATTAAAATCTTCTTTTAGAAGACAAAATCATTGTATTCCCAACTTCAGGCTCTCACTACTCAGTGTAACTATTCAAGACATTCAAGACACAACTCTACAAGTATATGAAGTAGGAAATTTGTATGCAAATTAAGTTAACTCATTGATGAAATCAAGTCTAAAGGTGAAGCTTACTATAATACTACAATTATCAAAGCACACTGGAACTATACTATAGTCTAACCTGAAATGTTTTAGATTCAGGAGGAAACAATGAAGATCCAAAGTTCCAGGATGACTTAATGGCAACCAAATTTTTGTTTGGATTGGGCGTTGTGTTAGAGGGCAAAAGAAAGTCATCAAAGTTACTCAGGTCCCAGGCGGGTCTGGGTCCCAATATAACCGGGTCGTAATGGTCTAACGCACGATGAGTGACAACAAACCATGTCAGAGCCACCAAGTACAATACATACAGAGTTAAATCTAGAAGGCTTATAAACCATCCATACTTGTTCCTGCAAAACATGTGACATAGACACAATTAAGTATAGGACATTGCGGTTAAGAACTTAGTTACTGATCCCTAAGTGATTAGAATTGAATCAACCCTACTATTAAAGGGCATTATTTAAGCAAAGTAAAATGGTTAACTTTAATGCCATTTCACAATTTCATTATTGAAAAGAAATGTTTCCTTTGAATGCAAATTAGTTATCTTTGTTTAACTATGAAGCATTATAGGGGGTGCAGTATGTCTATAGATTGAACCTGAGGGTTATAGTCTGAGTTTGATAGATGGTGGTAGCTTGGGAAAAGTAAAGGTAGTAGGAACATGATATCTTAGTTGTCTAAAGCCTCATAAAAGGGTTAACCCCAATAATTTCTAGTTCTCAAAAAAAGAAGGTAAATACTTTTTTTTTGGTTAAGCAAATTAGTTAATAGTCTGGGTGTGTGTCTCAAGCATCTGAAAGATACATATATTTGTGTGTATTGTTGCAGAAATTAAGTGAGAAACATCCCTTTTGCTTTCATTGACTTGGAATTTCATTTGCCTTTTATATGTATGTATTTGTATATGTGGTCATTTCACAGCTGTCATTAACCAGAGATGTTTGCTCTTATGTCTTTGGACTGTGTCCAATACCATATTCCCCATTTATTTACTAATCTCTCCCTATTGCTAATTAATCCAACCAAAGTCTTTAGCCCATGGATGATAAAATCTACCAGAGACCTAGGAATGCAACACTGGAGACTAAAATTAAATCACAACAATCTGAGACTATCCTTTACAATAAAAACCAAAGAAAAAAAGTAAAATGCTAACCATTTCAACTCTAGAAACATTAAGGTCAATGGATGAGCCAAACAGCTCACTCTGTTGAACTTCAACATTAGCTAAAAAAAAACAACAAAAAAGCTGTTAGTCAATTAACTGCTCTATTTGGAACATATACACTAATGGTAATATTATTATTGTAAATCTTTGTTAAGCCAAGATCTCTCATGTTATACAAGTTAAGCTTTCAACTTAAAGATATCTTTCCCATAACCTTGTGGCTACTGAATTCTGATAGCTTTCTTGGGTATCAGGTTATCTATGGTCACCTTCAGTCACAAAGTGAATATGGATCATCTCATAGAAGTGAGATGAATGCCTGGGCTTTAGCTATGGTTGGAACAAAGTTGCACCCCCCACCCACCCAAAGCTGATGTGTCCAAAGGAACAGCAAGTGCTCATACAGTTTAGAATCAGCAGTGTCACAGGCTATGCTGCAAGTTGCCTAGGGGTTGGTATTTTGGTGAATATTACTGTGGTTACTTTTTAAATGCACAGAAAAGTTGTAGGCCTACTACTTGAATTCAAAACTGATGGCTCAAGATTCCTCAAGCTAATACACTAACCACTGTGCCAGCAAAATGCTTATGAAACTAGAAGGCATCAGTTATCAATTGTTGGTTTCAAACTTTTAAGCGACAAAGTATCAAGGAGACTAATTCAACTTATACCACCACATCAGTCAAGTAAAATTTCTTTCCCTTGTTTGATACAGATTAATAATTATAATTAATCCCCAATAATTAATTAACTAACTCGTTAATGTTTCAAAATTGATTCTTGCTTTGTCAGGTACCAGAAATAATTGTGCAAAGTTTCAACTTGATCTGAGAATGAGTGTGGTATAAATAACGTTTTCAAACATTTGACCAGACAGACAGATAGACAGACTGAGTGAGTTGATATAAGCTTTGTAAAAAGGAGTGAGCATTTCACAGACCAGACTTACACATTATACAATATTTTTCAAAGTCTAATACAAATGTTTTCTAACAATGAAATCAACAAGTTTTATACAATAGAAATACATTCAGGGAACCCTGCTGGATCACAGTGACATTGTCAAGACTTGAAACACATGCCTGGCCACTCATCATTACTTGTCCTACTATAACCCTTAAGGCCAATGGAGGTGAATGATAAACCAACAATATACTCAAAAATGTCAAATTTATATTGAAAACAGAGATATGTTGTTAAAAACATGACTACAAGAACACTTTAAGAGACATCCTAAAATAAGCCTGTGTTTACTTATTTTAATACTCCACAACAAACGGTATCAAGACTATACAAAATGAAGTGACAAAAACAACTATCTACTTATATAACAGATTTGTTTCATGTCAGGCAGCATACACCTACATGGGATGAGCAACCATGATATATCTATAAAATCAACATTCTGCCACTCTTTTTTTTCTCCTGTCACATGCATTCATATTTGTGTGACCCCTCTTCCCAGTGCTTTTACACCAGCAAATCCCCAATTATTCTTTTCTACATTAATAAACAACAGCAATATCAAACAGACAAGCTTTATAATATATGCCTGTTTTGTGTTGTCTTCTAGGTTTGTTTCTAGCTGATGAAGTCATTGTGACCTAAGCATAGTTTGTTTTTAATTTGGCACTGTAGGATTTCCATATTTTTCTATACATATTTTTATCCCAGTAGCATGAAATCTTTCAATTGTATTCAGCAAGTGCACTCAGAATATCACACACACTTACCTTCAATGGTAACAAATGAGAAAATTTCATTTTCATTTCCTGGGCATAGGACATTACGTCTTTCTCCACAAAAAGATATCTGAAATTGTAGGTCACCTAACAGAGTACATACAAGACATTGGACAAGATGTTACACAAGACTGAATTTTAAGTCCTGTGGATTACATACTAAAGTGGAAATCTTTTCTTGTAGCATTTGTTTTGTTTATCTAGTTGGTGGTGTTCACAAAAACAAATAAAGATGGTTCAAAGTTGTGCTAACTTACTGTTATTTAGGTTGCAAAAACTGTTTCAGAGACAAATGGGAGAGAACTTATATTTAGTTATGATTCCTAATTAAATATCTGCAATCAAACATCCAACCTTCTAGTTAACAATTTCATTAAGGAATTTACTAGATCTAAGTTAAGATATTTCAATTTTAAATAATAAAAACTTAAGAACCTTTTTTGTGACAAACTATTGTTTTACAAAACAAAATCCAAACATTATTTTTTTTTATATGTATAAATATAATTATTTTGTAAAAATAAAATTTCTAGGCCTATTACACCAATGTAATCATGGCGTTTTGTCAGGAAAAAAGGAAGGGCGGGTTTTTGTTTTCCTGTTAGTCTTTGCATTACTTACATTATAATTTTCATTCATAGGATCAAGCTTAGATCTACTTATACATCTGTCAAGAACATGCTGTCAAAATAGAAAAGAAAACAGCAGAGGAAGATTAGTTTTGTGTTCAACATGTTTACAAGATGGGACTTCCTTCACTCATATATGCCAGTGATTCTGTTTGGGATGAAGTACAAGGTGCTACTAACTCTTATTAATGTCATTTTGTATGGAGGCTAGGAATTCAAAAACTAAAATTGATCATATTAATGTCATTAATTCTATATGATTAATAAGCTTTGACATAATTTGTATTGCACATCTTCAAAGACAAATTATGTCCTATTTGTATTTACCCCCCCCCCCCCAATCCTAATAATAAAAAAATTCAATTTCAGATGCTCAGCAAGTAAAGAAAAGGAAAGTGTTGATAAAGTCAGGGTACTCTTTTCCTGGCCCTCATCATGGTACTCCATGGAAACAATCATAAGAGGATATGAATAGATAAACAAGAAGACCATATCTTCCAATAGATGTCTACTTCTACATATGATGAGGAAGTGCTAGCCTTGTCCAGGCAGACAGAAGCTGATAGTGAATGTGATTAAATGATCATCTAGTTAATGGGGGGACCTTCAGACAGAGGAAGTGGTTGAAGAGCCAATCTCTTCACTTTTGTCAAGGGTTTCTAGCTTGACTGTTTGATGGACACTCACAATATTACATCCAAAGTTGTAAGGTAAGTTGGTGAAGAGAAAGATAATTTGATATCAGTTTTTATTTTCATTTGGTGTTCAAACAGCACATCATATCTTCATATTTAGACTAACACATTAAAAAGAAATTATTGGTGTATTTGGGAAGGGTATAAACTTAATGAGACACATTTACTTTGCTACCCCCCCCCCAACACAAAACAATTTATTTGAGGCTATTTTGTGAGATTATAAAAAGGCTTTTCATTCCCTACATGAGACAGGAACAATGAAAAAAGGGGAGAGACAAGAGAAAAGATAGGAGGAAAATATGGAACAAAACTTATGGAATCTTCTAGAATATTCTTTTTTTAATCTCTGCCTGGGTGAGGATGGAACAGATGGGATAAATACTAGAGCACATAATTTGTAGCAACATCATAAATCACTTAGATAAACATAATGTCCTCACTCCAAACCAACATGGTATTAGGAAATATAGGTCATGGGAAACTCAACTAACAGGATTAATTGATGATTTTTCAAAGGGATTAGATAATAGTGAACAAATAGATGCAATTTTATTAGACTTTTCTAAGGCATTCGACAAAGTTCGCCACCATAGCCTGTTTTAAAAAACTTCATCAATGGATTCAGGATTTTCTAATAGGAAGAGAACAAACTGTAATAATTAATGGTGCCTTATCAACACCGATAATAGTAAACTCAGGTATACCTCAAGGAACAGTCATAGGCCCACTACTATTTCTAATTTACATAAATGATTTACCAAATTGCAAACATCAGATTATTTCCAGACAATTGCATAATATATAGAACAATAAAAACACAAGATATTGAAATTTTACAAAAAGAATTAGAAGAATTACAGAAATGGGAATCAAATTGGAGTATTTCTTTCTATCAAAACAAAAAACCCAGTTATTAAGAGTAAAAAAAAAACAAACAAATAAAAACTTCTCACTTTATTGATATTAAACCTGTCACACAGACTAAAAACTCAAAATATCTAGTTATAATAATATTTGTTATTTTGGCACATTGACACAATTTAGGCCATGTCATGCCAAGGTGTAATAATAAATGAAAAGTTATCATGGAATCCCATTTTGATGAATTTATTAAAAATCAAGCAAAACATTAGGGTTTAGTGAAAGAATTTTTTTACAAATCAAACAACAACATAAAACTAAAATGTTATTTAGCTTTAGTTATTAGAATATGTATCCTCTGTTTGGGAGTCCTTAACTCAAGAAAACATAAAGATGCTGGTACAAATACAAAAAAGAGCAGTGAGATTTATAAGAAATGAATATTCCAATTTGATTAGTGTAACCCCGTTAGTAAAATCACTCAACTTAGAGACACTCAGGACAGAAAAATAAAAAGTAAAGTAGCTAAAATACATAAAACACTAGGTCATAATTTGCAATTAGGAAAACAAAACCTAATAAAATAATCAGAAGGGGACACAAAGATAGAGGCACATTTCTTATTCCATATCCTAGAACAAATTCATACAATTTTCATACAGAGTTAAAGTCATTGATTAACTTGCATGACTTGATTGACATATGAAATGCGTAGGACGTAAATATCTTCTTTTTTGAAGTAATGTTTGTAATATAAAGATAAGCACACAGTACTAGTTTTCTTTTTTTGAAGGAAAATTTTAAATTTGATTTACATTTCTCAATATTATTTAGTTTTAGTTTTGTTTTTGAGCTGTAATGATGGCAGTGCAGTTTTGTTGTTTTTAAGTTTGGGCTTATCCAATGTAGATATATTTTTTTAAAACAAATAACTAGAATTTCATTCTTCTTTACTTGTCATATATATATATATATATATTTGTTATATATATATATATCTAGTTTTTAGCTTGTAGAGAGTGTAGTGATACAATACTACTATAACGACAGCAAGGTAAAAGCATTATGGGTTGTCTGAATCAGCCAGGAAAATGACTAAGCAGAGTTAAAGTCATTGATTAACATGCATGACTAGATTGACACATGAAATGCATAAGATGTAATTATCTCCTTTTTTGAAGTAACGACTGTTATATAAAGACAAGATAAGACCAGACAATGCAGTTCACCAAGTCCCCCACACTATTCCACAATGGGGCTGTGATGGGAGAGCAGCAGAAGAGGTGGTCAATACACAATAGTATGTTGGACGTAATAGACTCTATTCCCAGTAAATAAACTAGAGGCAGGAGGTTGGACTTAACAGACTCAATTCCCAGTAAATAAACTAGAGGCAGTATGTTGGACTTAATAGACTCAATTCCCAGTAAATAAACTAGAGGCAGGAGGTTGGACTTAACAGAATCAATTCCCAGTAAATAAACTAGAGGCAGTATGTTGGACTTAATAGACTCAATTCCCAGTAAATAAACTAGAGGCAGGAGGTTGGACTTAACACACTCAATTCCCAGTAAATAAACTAGAGGCAGCATGTTGGACTTAATAAACTCAATTCCCAGTAAATAAACTAGAGGCAATATATTGGACTTAATTCCCAGTTACAAGCCTTACTACTTCATCCAACTAGTTTTTACCAAAAAAACACTTGGAAGATGTTGAATTAGGCCCAGCATAGCTTTACCATACAACTTGGAATGACATTCCAGACACTCTTCCCATCTGTTGATGAAAAAGTTAAAATTTTTGTAGATATACATAGATCAGTATTTTACCAACAGCCATGCAACAATTGATATATACATAAAAAAAGAAATCCTATAATAAATACAGTTCTTTAAATCAATGCTGTTACCTATGACAAAAAAACAAACTAAACGAAATATCAAAAGGTATGTCATACCGGTCATGATTGATAACTGTATATGCTACTGACTGGTGACCTTTAGAAATAACATAGTCAAAGAAACTATATTCATCAACATTGTAGAGATTGGCAGCACCAGCAGATAGTAACATCTTGACCACATCTGGGTGATCATTGAGTGCTGCTAAATGAAGAGCTGTATTCTGGCAAACAGAAAATGAGTTGAAATTGCAAGCCATCATTTGAGAGTACTGAGTGTTATGTCCTGGGTGTAAGAGAACTAACAGAATGTTATTCCCTGGATGTAAGAGAACTAACAGAATGTTATGTCCTGGGTGTAAGAGAAATAACAGAATGTTACTTCTTGGGTGCAAGAAAACTAACAGAGTGTTATGTCCTTGATGTAAGAGAACTAACAGAATGTTATTTCTTGGGTGTAAGAGAACTAACAGAATGTTATGTCCTGTGTGTAAGAGAACTAACAGAATTCAGATAAATAAAAGTAGAAGTAGTGTAGACTTTGCTGAGAATTATTAACAGAATGTTATTTCTTGGGTGTAAGAGAACTAACAGAATGTTATGTCCTGTGTGTAAGAGAACTAACAGAATTCAGACAAATAAAAGTAGAAGTAGTGTAGACTTTGCTGAGAATTATTAATATAAACAAAGCGTATTAATTAATAATCAGCCCTTTTTTTTTAATGGGCTATTGTAAAAAAAAATAAAAAAATTTAACAGATTATCCTAATCAGAACCATTGTAAACAAATTCCTTTTGAATTAAAAAGGATCTAACCTATCTTGAATAAATAGCTCTACAAACACAAATGATCTGCCCATCTAATTGGAGAAGTGACCAAATGATTTCCCCATCTTTATGAACACTAAACTTACCCCATCTATATTAACAGCATCTAATAGGTAGCTGTGTACAGTCATCAAGTTGTAGACACAAGTCTCATGTCCATTCTCTGCCGCTAGATGTAAGGGTGTGTTTTCTCTCAAGTTTCTGTCAACAAAAATTTAATAGAAAATTAGATCCCAACTCTCAATTTTCTGTAAGTAATAAAAATAAATAATCTATAATATATCTGTGTATATAAAACCCAAACTCATTGACTGATTTCCTTAAGTATCATTAATTCTTCCTTAGCTACTAACAAAAATATTGCTTTAACCAGGTTTATGAAATAATCACGTTCCATTGGGCTATGGAAAGTACTGCCAGCATGGTTCAAAGGTTCTTATTCTTTGTTCTTTCTGTCCAACTTTTATAATTATTGTATCCAAAAACTTTTCATGACACATCCCCAAAAGAAATAGAGAGATAAAATTAAAGAAAAGTAACAGAAATGAAAAAGTTGAAACTAAGCTTGACAAACAGAAAACACACAATAAAAGCCAAACTATTGACAGTGAATACACAATAACTATACCAGTATATAGATATGGACCCAGTATAATAGCTTACATATGCATGAAGACCACACAAATACTTTCTAACTGTGGAGAGACAGCCCACACAATTATTGTCTACTCATGCAAATAGGCCCGACAATGACAGATAAATAGGTAATAGATGTTTTACTAGTGACAAGGCTATAAGCCAGGTAATGACAAGCAATTAATCTGATAGATGCTATAACTACATAAGGAGGAGGCTTACCTTGTGACTAGTGTCCCATGTTGAATAAACATTGAGAGAATCTTAAAATATCCATTTTGAGCTGACAAATGTAAAGCTGACATACCATTGACATCAGTTTCATTTTTGATCACAGCCCCTTCAGAACTGTTCAACAAAATTTTACAAACACTGTATCTGCCATTGCTAGAGAGGGAAAGATAATTCAAATGAAAATTAGAATATGTGTAATTATAACTTCAGCATGAGATCAAATGTAAGTTAAGTCCCCTTTGAAGCCTAGAAGTATGGTTTTAATAGTGAATTTTGCCATGAATAACTAACCACCTTTTATTTTCCTAAAATAAAAGATAAGTACCCATTACAAACTAAAATTCATAGAAAATTCTCAGCTCTGACAAGGTATCCAAGCCAAGACTATTAATCAAGTTGTTAACATTGCATAAGATAGTCTAGCAGAATTTACACAACATATTTTCATTATGAGATTGGCATTTAGTGTTGCTTGCTATTAAAATTCAAATCTTTTCTGTCATAACCCAAAGGTTTTATACTTATACTACCAATATTACTGAGCCCTAAAAATAAAAGAAATGTTTAGATGTCACAAATAAATGAAATCAAGGACTTAGAAGAATGTACCTGGCAGCAACATGCAACGCTGACTGATGATTTTTATCTTTAATTAAGGGAGAAGCTGAGAGTGCCAGCAAGGACTCCACAACTTGGACATAGCCTTCTTGAGCTGCATAGTGGAGTGATGTACTGCCATAAATATCTTGCTCATTAATTATTAACAGAATTTTCGATTTGGACTGCTGAAAACAAGTAAAGTTACCTTTTAATAACAGATGTACAGGGGAAAAGTTCTTATTTAAAACATTGTTGACATTTAGGACTCTGATGGTTAATACATAGTTTTTAAGGTGAAAACTTTTGCTTGCAAAATAGTGTTATCTTAGTATGGAATAAAATAATGAAACCTTTTATTTACGTATAATCTTATCTTATAAATAACAGACATTCCTTCTTAACAGAAGTGTCAATCCAGTCATGCATATTAAAATACTTATACTTTAATAAGTAAGATTAAGAAATGTCCCTTTATCTTTGTGTCTTTCTGAGTATTTTATTAGATTTAAAAAAACAATTTACTTGGTTTATGTGTTGAATAGTTTTTTTTATCTCACATAATCATTAAAACCCTTTTGTCTCTGAATGAGAACTCAAAGCTAGCCTTGCCAGTAATAAGGAATAAAATTAACCATTAAAATAATTAATTTAAGACGTAAGGAATTAGAGATTGTAGAGTAATTAGAGATTGTAGCGTTGGAAGCATTTGATGCGTTGATACATGTACTTCCAAAAGAGCATTGAATTACTACATGATGAATACCAATTCTAACAATTAAACAATATCCTCTACAATGGCAACAATCCAAGATCTTGAGAAAAAAATACAATTAACTTACCCACTAAAAGTGGATGCATGATAAAGTTTTTTCAACAGCAACAATATCTGATATTATACTAAACAGAACTTAGGTCAATAAAATGGCTTCATCTTACAGGGCTACTTGCTTTCGATATGCACATTACACAATGGTCATTCTCACAAATCAAAACATTGAGGAATCATTCACAACAGTCATAATAAACATACTAAAAAATAAGTATGAAGATACTGACACAATTGAAATTGTATACCTCAAGATTTTTAAAGAATCCTTTCAGGTCTAACTCACTCCGGATGGCAATATGTAGAAAATTTCTATTGGATCCATCCGTTGCCATGACATCTGCACCAGAAGAAAGCAGCACATTGACAGCCCCCCAGGCACCACTGGATGCAGCAGTTAACAGAGGTGTGTTTCCAGCTTTGTCATACCAATCTATTTCTGCATGCTACAACAGAGCAGCAAGGGAGAAATGATGATGGAATGAACTGTCCAAATAAAATTGGCCGAATGAATGATTTTTTTTGAAGAGTAATGAAATAGGAAAGGAAAGAAACAAAATATATATCATGAATAGAATACATGTAACCCATCAGTGGTTGTATGTATTGTCTTTTTACTTGGTCAAAAAAACTTTTTTTTTCATTTTTGTTAAGAAATATGCTCATTGTCTAAAGCAATTGCAAAGTACTGACTGACTTATTCATTGTAAACTAACTTATAGAAAGTATTTTTTGTTTTTGAAAACAATAACTAAAAAATCATTTAATAAATTTGACAGAAGACTAATTTAGTCAAAAAGAGTTATTTTCACTGTTGAAGTGTTATCCAAACTCTTTTAGTTAAAAATTATCCCTTGTTCACTAACACTTTGAATTAAGTGGATTCCACTATGATTTTAGAAACCTTGTATTACTAAGTTGTTATAATTTGTCTTTTAAGGACTAATCAAGTAAAGGTTTTGATCATCTTAATAATAATAATAATAATAATAATCTTTATTGTCCGTAAGGAAATTTGTTTTACAATTTGTGCATTACACCAAACAAAACATTGTAACTATAAAAAAACAAAATGTACATTCCCACCTGACTCACTTACCAACTTCAAAAGATATTTGACCACTTCCACATGATTAAATAAAGCAGCCCAGTGCAGGGGAGTTCTGCCTTGAATGTCTGTCACTGTCTGAGCATAGTACATACTCCTCTTTTCATGATCAAATATGGCCTGGAGCACATTGACATTGCCCTGAGCTGCAGCATAGTGGACAGGAGTGGAACCATCATTCTGACATTAATAAAAACATTTTAGTAGAACAAGTCAAAAGAAATATTATGGATATAAATTGTATATTGATCAAAAAGTAATTAAAACTCTTTTTTTGGACAAATTCACCTGACTAGGTCTAGACAATGACATATTAGCATTATTAAACTGATTTGTTTAAGGCAGTTGCTTTACAGTTGTTAAGCTAAAGGTTTAATGAAAGTTTTATGTTATAGTTTTTATGCACCAAGCAATAATATTTGTAATAACTTACTTAAAACTTTGATGTAAGAACCTTTTGAAAATTTCCATCTATGTAATAAAATACATCATGAAAGTGTTTTATATAAGCCTGTTATTTTAGCTTTTTTTAGGGGCTCAGTGAGTTATTCATTGCTGCTTCACATAGTGAGTGAGAAATGGAATACATTAAATATATTTATAGTTATCATATTATGTAACTGACATCTCCTCTGTGAGATCTCAAGAGATAATCTTTTCCCTTTGCAACTTCTGACTAAAGAGGTCAATCCTTGATACACAGCTGAGGACATGGGTTGGCCATCTGTATGCATCCCACTACTACATTCTAATCTAAATTTTTAAGTGATTTGCTTCTTTTGCTTTGGCACAATGACTGTCATTCTTCACTAAGCACATTTTGAGATCATTAACAGAATAATAAGTGGTCTAGTTGAGACTATCTATTTCACCTGCACTGGCAATATCTTGACATTTTGAACAAGTGATACAATTTTTATTGAAATACAGGAAGGGAAGAGCCATCAAGAAACAATTTATTTAAAAACAATCAAACAAAAAAACAAAACAAAATAAAGCCCACACAAATTACCTTTTGGCTTGTACAGATTGCTCCATATTTCAAGCACATTTCAACAGTCTGGATAGAAAATATTCAACTAGGGGGACACATTTGTTTATGAATAATCCATTCTAAAAGAAACAATTATTTCAACTAGCATTCTGTTTTTAATTGCCTTCTGAAAAGAAACTTTTTTTTCACTCAAAGCAGTCATTATTTGTAAAGGTCATGTCATCAAAGAGGAGCACCATCTGATTTTTTTATGAACATAAATAAATCTTTGAAAGCAAAGCTAAGATGATCACTTTTGGGTTTTGGACCTGATTTTTCAGATGTGAAGAGAGGGAGGGGGGTGTTAGCCTATTTCCTTTCTAAGAGCTATTCTCTTAATTCATAATTGGAGACTCAAACACTTATAGCTCCATTTTCCCAGCTGCATGTGTTAAATGGAACCCTTGAGTGAACCTTTATATTTCTGTATTAAGGAAGAAACAGTTCTTGTACTCATGGATCTTATGATGGCAAATGACAATGAAACCATTGGCCTTGATCTTAAGCAAAAGTGGTCATGCAAAAGAATAAGGAACTTATAGCCTTTATGGTTCAAGTTTTAACATTTTTCTGGATGTAGTATGAGGGAATTTTCACTTATCTTATCAATACAATTGCACCTGCTACTAAATGGTCCACATTATGCATGCCACACACAAAGAAGGAAATTTATATACTATGCCATATATGAAGATTTCCAATATAAATCTACATGATACTGTTGTCTAAACAGTCATTTAAACAAGTAAACTCTACTCTTCTTTGCCTACACAAGGACAACCAAATATACTTACCCTGGCATTGCCACTGGTCACTGCAGCATGTATGGGTAACTGTTTCTCTGAGTCCATTAAATTCATGATTTGTTCTTTAGAATATCCCACTAATTTACCTTCAAATCAGTTGGAAATGATACAAATAGTTGTTTTACTTCCATTGGTAGATTCTACAATGTAATGTATTAGAGAAATGAATTTATGTGTCCTTGCTTAAAGCTAACCTTCTTCAACAAATATCTGTATAGCTTCAGTGGCTCCATTGATGGCTGCAGTATGGACTGGTGAAAATCCAGAAAGCGCTCTTATAGTCAAGTTTCCACCATGTTTTATCTGGAGATGGATACATTTTTATCAAAGAGTATTTAGTCTTGAAACACATAGTCAATGTTCAGAAAATAATTAAAAGTATGTTGCTAATCAAAGTCTATTAAAACTTTTAATCTTCCCCCATAAGAAAGATCAGATTTTCTAACATGGTGGCAAAGATCAATCATGTACCCATTTGAAAGTATATTGTCTTATACAGGAACTGAAATTCTAAAAACTAGAAACCACTAATGACTAGTGCAGAGATTCATTAATGGGTTAAGTTCTGACAATGGTCTGCTTCAGGTTTAAAGGAGCATCTAATTAAATGCATAAACAAAGGACATAACAACATGATTTTGTCTAGAATATTAATAAGTTGAAAACTCTGGATTCTTAAATTCAGTATCCATGCTTGTATATTTAAAAAAAAAAGTTTAAGGCTATAGAGATATTACATCAGAATAATATTGAAACAAGAAGTTAAATTTTGTTAAATGTTATTTTGGCTATGCAATATTACCAAAAGCTCTAAGGCTTTGAAATTATTTTTAGCTGCAGCCACATGAAGTGGAGTGTATCCAGTATCTCCCTGCATATTGGGATTAATTCCTGTTCTCAGTAACACCTGCAATGAAAATAACATCCAAAAAATGAACAATAAGACTCTCTACAAGTCTGAAAATTAAGTAAGATTCCAGTATTTTACATAGCTACTAAGACCCAAGATGGGTTTCCCGACAAAATAGCGCAAACGAAATAGTACAGACAAAATATATTTTCAGTCATTTTGCAAGAAATACTTAAGATATCGTAAGATATGAATAGAGCTTTTTTTTTTTTTATTTAATGTTATTGTTATTTTTCATTATTTTGCAGGAAACACTTAAGATATCTTAAAATATAAATATGCAAACATTATGCAAGAATTATAATAGGCAAAAATGAATAATTTCAAAATATAGCATTTATTACATTCTAAAAGTGTACTTCAAAAACACGGTAAGATACTGTACACTGGCAATATAGCTGCAAAATGTCTGTTAAGTTGGAGATACTTTGTCTTGCTTGCAGCTTAACTTCTTTCTCCAGCATTGTACCTCAGAATCTTGTTCTCAGTGTTCTGTTCTCAGAGGAAGTGAGTCATGGTGCCATCTCTCCACTGAATAGTTTTTTCATAGTACATTGTCCTGTACTCGATCTCTAACATTCCATAATGCTATCGGAAATCAGATTCACTCTGTGGTTTCGTGTCTGGCGGCCAATATAGTGTTCTTCCATATAGTCATACAAATTCCCTACATCTGGCCAAGCATCATTTATTTCTTTGAAGGCAGTATTTACATCAGCATGTGGAACAAATGAGATTAAACAAACATTTGGCAAGAAAAGTGATTGCCAACATAACTAATTCCTGATACACCAAAGTTTGCCAATGCTGCGGCAAAAGATGCCCTGGTTTGATTAAAGAGAGATGCTGCAGATAATCAAGATTTCTGATTATACTATAACACATGTGTAACACATGTGTGACAAATACATGATCATACACCTAACCTTTAACAGGGTCACCACATTTCAAAATCTTATTTTAGCAAGCTATGCATTTTAAACATTGGCGAAAAAGGAGACTGAGATAATTTTAAAGTACACTCTTTCTCTGCAAATATGGCATACTTTTAGATGTATTAATAGTGAAGAGATTAGAGACCTCAACAAAAAATGCTGACAAGGACCTTCACTTACTAAAATCTGAGCTATTCTGTCTTGCCTTTTTTTGCCTGGAAATTTCACGCTATTTTGTAGGTGCTAATTTGTCTGCGCTTTTTTGTCAGGTCACCCCCAAGATGTTATTTACAGAATTGACAAGTGAAACTATTTTTAGTGTCTGAACCTTTGTATATTATGCTAATTTATACAAAATACCAATATATGTTTACAGTACTTTGCCCACAATAGAACTTATCATATTATTTTGTTCAAACCTAGATTAATTAAACAAACCTTAAGAACTGTGACATCTTTCAGTTCTGCTGCAAGATGAATTGCCATCAGACCAGAACCATTCTTGATATCAGTGGCAGCATTTAGATCTATAAGCAGCTTTGTTAATCTAGCATCTCCTGCAGTCACAGCTACATGGAGTGGTGTGTTTCCATTTATATCAAGTGCATCAATTTCTCTTGCTCCTGTGGTTTTTCAAGATGACAATAAAATGAATGAATAGAACAAAGATGACTATTCGAAAAAGAGGTAGGCCTAGAATTAAAAAGTACATTTATTTGTTCAACATTGTTCCCTAAAATGCTAAAGCATGCCTTTCTACAATAAATAAATGGAGCATTTTTACAAATGTTAACACCTGCAATATGCATTAAATAAAATTTTGCATTCAAATATTGAATTATGGATGTGCATTATAGAGTGTATGCATGAGAAGGTACAAGAAAGTTGTCACTTTGAAGTATTGTACAATGCAACTAAAAAATAATTATTCCTCTCAAGACAAGAAGAAAAGAATAGCTCTTAACTGCTGTTGAACTCTATTGTTAACATGATTCTAACATAGCAGCTATGTCTAACTGTTGATGAGTAAGAAATGTTTTTGTGTTTTTATTAATGTCTTTGTTTCTTTGTGCTTATGTTAATGAATACAACAGTAACCTACATTTTTTTTTAAACAAAACATTAATTTGGTCAAAGTCTAAATAGTTTGAGAATCATATGTCTTGCAAGTTTCAGATATTCCTTCAAGAAGGATAATTTTTAATTCCCAGTCCAGAACAATAATGCATGACAGCAACGGGTTGGAACACAGGACCATGGAGGAAACAATAGTCCAAAAACCGTACCACATTGTCAGGCAGCAGTTTGTATTCAACATTTTTAAATGAATGTGTAAATCAAATTGAGCCCATCCTATGTTTGAAATAGAACCAAAAGACCAAGTTATAAACAAAAAATAATTACCATACAAAGATTTGACAATCAATTTAATGACATCTTCCTGATTATTTTGAACAGCCACATGAATGAGATGACTACCATTTCTTCCAGTCAGAGTAATAAAATTAGGATTTTCCTCAAATAGGGATTTCAGATTTTCAGTCATCCCATCAGCAGCCCACTGAAAATGTGATGGTAAGAGTAAATTCAAAGAGAAAACATAAGACTGGGCAACACCATTAACTTAAGCACATATAGTCCTATATAAAATAGAACTAATACTTCAAAGTATTAAGATTTCCCAATTCAGAAGCAATTAGACACACACAAATAATAACACATGTACAATCATAAATGAATGCTTACATTTAACACCAATGGGGAAAAACAATGTAAATTAGAGACACTCCAGGACAGAAGACTAAAATTAAAGTAGCAGTAATACATAAAACACTAAACCATAATTGGCAAAGGCAAAAACAAAACCTCATGAATTACTCAGCAATACATAAAAGATAAAGGCACATTTCTTATTCCAACTTTCTAAGTGCCATGAGAACATGGAATGGGATGCTGGGATAAACCAGGAAGACTAACAAATAAGTTTGACACATTCACACCTTCAGGGCCGGTCCTAACAATTGCAGGGCCCTATGCGAAACTGATTGCGCGGGGCCTATAGTCTGGGTTGGAATAAGGATAATAAGTGAAAATTAAGATTTTGTATTAGAAAACAAATTGACTTTAAATTTAATTCATTCTTTGCTAAGTATAAAATTGCAATCAAATTAACTTTACTTTACGAACCTTGCAACCTATGGCATATTTATATGCCAGTGACTATAAAAGTAAATAAAGTATTGGAACTTCCAATTAAGGTGAAAATTTGCCAGATTATTACATTATATTACATGAAAGCTGACAATGCCTTTTTTCTTTTAGCGCGCGTAGGATAGGCTTTTTATGCAATGAATGACACCCACAAATGACAATTTAGTATATTTTTCAGAAGATTTTAATAAATTCAGGAGATTTCCAGGAATTTTCCATTATATTTGGCAATTTAATAATTACACCTAGAATTAGTGCGGGGCCTGTGAAAGCGCGGGGCCCACTGCGACTGCATAGGTTGCAGTGGCCTAAGACCGGCCCTGCACACCATGATGTTATACTCTTATTTTTTTTTAGGTAACATAAAATTGTAAAGGATAGATGGAGACATGCCAAAGAGAGGGGTCATTGTTTTTGGAACACTTTTTCTTCCACTTCTTGAGCTACTTATTAATGAAATGATTGTAGCATGAGCTCAGTACATTTAGCTCATCTCTCTACAGTTCACTAAGAGAAAACTAAGCTACAAGCAGACTAATCCTTATGATGTTTATTGGTTTGGAAGTAAAGCACTCAAATACCTCAAAGATTTCTCCATGATCCATTCTATGGAATCCTTGTTAAAGTTTTTTTTTTTTTTAAATCACAAAAAAATATGTGAAACTAATATGTTGAGGTACTTTCTTTATCATCTTTCATTTTATGTCTGTAGACATGTTGCAAAGGTTCTTGACCTGAAATAAACCAAGAGAAAAGACAAATCAAACATTGTAATGCAATCATTTGACAAGTGCAATGAAGTTTAATTGTAACAAACATAAAAGGGCCTATGAAACCATTTGGATCAATCAGTTTGATATATACATAAATAGCACTTAAAAAAAATAAATATTACCATTATTTTTTACTGGGATTGGGAAAAAGGGAGGAGGGTGGGTGGGGGGAAGGAGGGCACTGGAAGGTTTGGGTATTTTGATGAGAGAATACAAATGGTGTGCCAACTAAATAAAAACAAACAAACTATCAATTAGTTAATAATAAATTTCAGACAATAATGCTTTTACCTTGCTGTCATTATAGAAGTATTGTATCACTACACTCTCTGCAATCTAAAAACTAGATGGAACAAATGTATATATATATATAGGCTATATATATATATATATATATATAACTTATTATTAATCCAGCATTTATCTCTTTTGTTTGATGAGTATTAAGTTGGTATTTGATTTTCTAGAATGTTTTTAAGATGGCTTTTAATGAAATTCCAGAGGTCATCAACTGGTTGGTTAATGTCTTTTTTTCTGATAAGAATGTTGAAACTTTAATTCAGCTTAGTGTAGCTGTGTTAGGTTACATTTGATCCAGAGTAAGAATTTTCTTTTAGGTTTTATATTTGTTACTGCTTTTATTTGACTGTGTATAATGGTCAGATAGTCCGGGGATTATTTCATAATTTAAAATTACCACTAATCCAAGTCTGTTAGTTAGAAATAGATCTAATATGTTGTTTAGTCTAGTTGGTTTTTAATAATTTGATCTGAATTTAAAATGTGTAATGTTTCTATGAATAGTTCATTAATATCCTTAAGGTTGAAGTCACCTATAATCCCAAAAACTACATTTTATGTTTTTCCTTAAGTAATTAAAAGCTTTAAATTATAGATATAACTCAATTTAGCATTATTTTAATTAATTAATAAAACTTTATCACTTTTAGTCTAAGACTACTCTGAGTCAGTCTGACTAGATCTAGATGTGTAGACTCTAGATCTGTAGACTATGGACTATAGATCTATATAGTCTACTAACTTAGAATAGAATATTAGAATAGTTATTTCTAGACATTGGAACTATACTAGGCTCTAGACTAGATCTATGTATAATAGGTTCTTTTATTTTTAAAAAGAAGAATGGCTCAATTTCAAGGTCAAGATATATTAGAATTTGGCAGTCTAGATTTATAAATGTGTCTATTAGATCTAGATATAAACCTACATCTAAACTCAGCACAAAGAAATTATAGATCTAGATCTAGTATTCGTATCTACTAATCTAGTCTTCTATTTTAGAACATACTAGTCTAGAGTCTAGATCTATAATTTAGAGAGGTTCAATGTAATGAACCAACAAGACGGGAAACTAGGCTATATGACTAGAATTCTAGATCTAAACTCTAGTTACTAAGTTTGTAAAGTATAGAAATGTAGTATTTCTAGTCTCAAATTTCATTAGATAAGATAATAATAGACTACCATAAATAATAAATCAACATGTTTTTTAAGCTAGTGAACTGCTTTCGTTCGGTTATTTAAATCTGCTCGATACGACGATAGATCTAAGCCTAAGCTCCTTTAAAATTCATCTATATTATAGATTAAAACAAATAATAGGATTTTATCTAGATTCTATGTCTATATCTAGACCATCCTAAATGCAAATTTTTGAAATAGTAAGAATGAGTCTAGATTATTCTCAAGTCCTAGATATAGATAGATATCTATAACTATACTCTATTTCTAATCTAGAATTTATATTTTAAATTTCCGGCTCTTGTAAGTTCATGGAAGTGCATGCACCATCACTGCCATCAGATCATTCATCATGTTATTATTGTTGACCTATAGACCAGTGGTTCCCAAACTTTTTTGTCTGGTAGACCCCCTGCCATGTTTTCTGGTTTTCGGTAGACCCCCTTCTTAACTTGTATTGGATTTTTGCAAATTTATCCAAAAATTTTTTAAAGCAAATTTCTAACTGCAGTGGATTAAAGAGTGACAAAGAAATAACTACACGTGAAGTTATAGAGATCTATGTTTTATTGATAAAATTTAAATTTAAACTGATTAAAATAACATTTTTTTTTGCACATCTATTATCTGTTGCTACGGACAAATGTTTCATATAGGATTTTTGTTGTTCTATGAAGTAGTCTTTCAAACATGATATATTATTCAATCAATTTATTAATTTGCCATATGTACCATTGTAAAAGTGTTCGCAAAGAGCAGTTTCTCGTGTATTTCTTGATCTTTCACGTGTGGCTCAAATATTGTTGCGCAGAACTGTTTTCACTAACAGGAGAAGGGGTGAAGGTGAGTACCTAGTGAACACCTAAACCAGTCAGCTTTGGGCAGGAAGGGCTCGTTAGACTTGGCTTGCAGCCTATCTAGCAGAAGGAAAACTAAATTCAAACTGTGCTGCCTTGCAGCTATACCCGAACATTGGAAAGGTTTCGTGGGTCAACCCTCTTAAAAATAAGGAGCCGGCCACCCTTAGGCAGTTTGCAACACACAGCGCTACACCCTTTCAGAGCCTGCGACGACGCTGACCCCAAACTATATACATGTCGTTTGCAAAGAATTACATAAGAAGCTTTTAATTTTATAACTGATGCCACAGATGGGACCTTGAACTGTATTGTTGCTTTAAGAAATTCGTTTAATATTATCAGATGTAGGTTTTTGTAAAACAGTTTTTAAAACTACAACGGTTGGTAAAATCAATGTTTAGTGTTTTCCGTATTTTGATATAAGTAAAGAGATATTGTACAACTCTTGCAAACCATCATCTTCTCTAAATGATGTCGAAAGAGATTTTGTGGGTCTATTCTTTATCTTTGAGTGTTCTAAAGTTTATCAAATCTATTTTGTTAGGGATGAATTGTCTCAAATGATCTTCCTGCGTCATTGGTTTGATATCGTTATAAAAAGGCTATTAAGCAACCGCTAGTATGACGAGGAAAGAATAAATACCAATTTTAAAATAATCAATGCTCTACAGTCTACATTCTTTTTGTTAAACAATAGTTACATGTAAACAAAATTAAGCTAGTTAAATATAATAATAATAATCTTTATTGTCCGTATGGAAATTTGTCTTACAATTTGTGCATTACACCAAACAAAAAACATTATTATAACTATAAGAAACCAAAGTGTACATTCACACCAGACTCCCTCATAATTTACATGTGACAAAGTTTATACCAGATTGTTCTTATTTAATGATTTGATTGCCAGGGGAACAAAAGAGAGTTTGTGTCTGTTTGTCTTTGCTATCGGTGTCTTGTATCTCTTTTATGATGGTAAAATCACAAAATCCTGACACAAAGGGTGATTCTTTACTTCGAGGATCTTGTTAGCTTTTGTATAGATGTTTGTCTCAAACAACTGCCCAAATGGGTTTTGTTTTTGCCAATGATTTTACCAGCAGCATTTAGGAGTCTATAAAGTTTATTTTTATTTTTAATGCTCAGATTGCCAAACCAACCAGTGATATTGAAATTAAATATAACAATTTTTCGTTTGAATAGCAGGATAAATGTTTAAAGGATTAACTCGGGTACAAATCAACATATCATAAATTAGTGTATAAAAGAATTACATTAAATTGATGTTAAATTAAAGTCACGACCTGTTTAAATGAAATCTATTATCGTAGACCCCCGTGGACATCTCATAGACCCCCAATTTATGTTTTCCCTTTCGTAGACCCCTTGGAAGTCTTTGTAGACCCCTGGGGGTCTATATAGACCACTTTGGGAATCACTGCTATAGACTAAAGTCTATATAATAATATAGCTAACTTTTTTTTGTTACCGAATATGACATTTCTTAGCCGGTAGAGTTAGATCTAGACTAGAATTGACTAGACTGTCTAGATCTATGTAGGCCAAGCCATTTCTGCGATTCCAAGTTAACTTTTGATAAAATTTACTTTTTTTTTGGTACGCCGTTTCAGTGTCCATGTTTTTGAGCCCACCCACGAAGTTTTTGGTTTCCACGAAGGTAGAGTCTACATGTTTCGGATGTATCTTCAGAATTGAAGATTATTAGATATCTACATCTTAGCCCAAACGCAGCTGCAGGACGGGAAAAGGGGGTGGGTGGGTGGCAGGGTTCAAACCCAGGCCGTAGAGACAACACGAACTGACAGCAATCCATCGAATCTGATCATTATTGAACAAAAAACTTAGGTCAGTAAGGCTTTTTGAGCCCACGACATTAGCGTTATTAGCGTGAAGCTTTAAGCAACAGTTTCCGGACTTGCAACTTTTTTCCTTCCATGATAAGAATCTAAACTAATACATCTAATACGAAAAAAAACAACTCTAAAATTCTACTTTTCTAAGACAAAAAATAAATACTTAAAAGCTACGATAGGCATCATATGGGGAAAGGCTCACTACAGCTTCAGCCAACTCTAAAAAGCCACGTGGATGTCAGATCGCTCTATCATCTGATGAAAGACTTGTCGAAAGAGACCTCAAAGCTATAGGCTGACCATTCCCAAGGCCAAGTCCATGTCCTTTGACTAATTTTATAATAAAATTATGGAAGCATTAATGCATTGCATTCAGCCAGGAGACTATTCAATCTCCTCTGATCAAGAAAAATCTAAAATATGCCAATAGATCTACTTTGGACATCAATGCCAAAGGGATTCCAATAGATCACAGTTATTCTTGATGGCATGTCCGACTTAAAAGAGATAGAGAGAAAGGAAAGGCAGAGTTTCAGAAGTGAGACCAAAAAATTATGTTTCAACTTTATTTGATATAAAACTCAAAGACTTAAGTGAGTCATATCATTATTTATTCTCTCAAGTACAGTACAGTACACCTATCTTAAATAGAAACAAGTAATCTTTAATAAAATCAAATCATCATAACTAGAAACTAGTCATTTTAAATAGAAACTAGTAATCATAAATAAAATCAAGTCTTCACAAATAGAAATGAGTCATTTTAAACAGACATGAGTAATTTTGAATAAAATGAAGTCATCATAAATAAAACGAGCCATTTAAAATAAAACATGTATGATATTAACAAGGCTTTAGTGTGGTCAACACATTTATTGTTTCTTATTTTGGAAGAACATAACTAGTCATCATAGGTCTCAACAGGCTTACAGGGCACTTGTAGTATAAAGACAAACCCTGTAATATTCTGAAGAAAGACAAGTTGATAAATGTTATTCTAAAAGAAAATATAAAATATCTATTAATCTAATAAAATAATTTAAAACATTAAAAAAATTGATTGAACTTCATAAACGCCTTAGAGTACAAATAACAAATATTCTCTTATAGACCTTTTAAAAATAAATATGTTAATGGATTTACAGAACTAAAAAATGAATATATCTTAGGCATCTAGATTCTAGTTGCAATTTTTGCAGTATCAATGTGGAGTCAAAACAGTTTTGTAAAAATATGGCTTATTGCACAGAGTTTTCCTGGCTGAATGGGAAACTATTGTTAATCTTATGGTGGAGTCTGTGTGTTCAAATATTATTTGATTCATAAATTACATATAAATCAAAATTTTACTATATTCAGAAAACATTTCATGTTATATTGATTTTTACATCTAAAGCTTTCGAATGTGTAAGAATAGTGGACAAATTATTATCATTGTCAACAGATTTGATAAAAGTGTCATTGAAGAAAAACAACAACAATGAAAGTCAAGAAAAGCAAAAGTAATTTTTAGAATTTTCATTAAAAGAAACATATATTAATTTTTCCTATTTTTCCAAAGATTTTAGAAATTAATTTCAACTGAAAAATGTTCTGCAGAATAACAAAATCAGTTTTTAAATAAATCTAGACCTACATATCAATATGGTTAGGCAATTATTACAATCACATTAATATCAAAAAAAAAAAAAAAAAAAAGATCATGAGCTTACAATGATTAATGCAAATTCACTGCATCATTATAAGTTTTATAAAGCCTAACTATTGTTACAATTATTATAACATATTTAAAAAAAAACACAAAAACAACTCAATCACCCCCCCCCCCCTTTTTTTTTTCCCCCGGGGAAAAAAAAAAAAAATGAGGTCAGCCTTCTTCACCATCATTCTCAGAGCTTTTCAAAAAGGAAAAGTGTGAGTACTGTAACAATTGTTGCAATAGGGCAGAATTTGAAATACATTTATCACAATTGAATAAAACTTAAAAAAAACAAACAACAACAACAGACACTTAAAGTAACCTTTGATAAGCAGTAAGTAAATAAGTAATTAAGATAATCAATAGTGGATTTTAAGGTAACCAATACCTGATTTTCAAGTGAACAGATCATAAGGTTTCATTTTTGGTTATTCTTTTTGTTTTACAAGCCCTAATTTCTGTTTCATTGCAACCAATATTGCTCTCATCTCAAGGCAAACTTTCTCAACTTTCATAATGCTAGGAATGAAGATTCACATTTTGAATATATCTACTATATATCTGAATTTTTAAAACACAGTGATATTTTGTTGACAGTCCCCCAGTTTTATTATAATTCATCCTCACATCTCTTTGTCAACTCTTACTGATGTTATGAAATACTTAACAGCAGTTATGCTGTCTAGCCTCTATTCTCTATTACACATTGATGTAATGTAGCACCTAAGTATAGTTATGCTAACATCTATTCTCTATTACACATTAATGTTATGTAGCACTTAAGTATAGTTATGCTAACATTTATTCTCTATTACACATTGATGTTATGTAGCACTTAAGTATAGTTATGCTAACATTTATTCTCTATTACACATTGATGTTATGTAGTGCTTAAGTATAGTTATGCTAACATTTATTCTCTATTACTATAGTTATGCTAACATTTATTCTCTATTACTATAGTTATGCTAACATTTATTCTCTATTACTATAGTTATGCTAACATTTATTCTCTATTACACATTGATGTAATGTAACACCTAACAGTAGTAAAGCTGCCAAGCATCTATTCTCTGGTTCAAATCCTACACACTGTTGTTATGCCCTATGACTCTTAGTGTTGTCAGGGCCAGCCTTAGATGATTAGAGACCCTGGCCCTAGGTGAGGTGAATTTGGTGGTCCCAAATGAAATAGAAAAATAAAAAATAAACAGCAAAAAAAATATATATACTATGCAATTTATTAAAAACCTTGTGTACTCTTAACAATAACATTAAGGACAAGTTTTACTATTTCTTCTGTTAAAAAACAAATTGTGTGAGGCCCCCAATTGAAGGCCCTTAGCAGCTGCCTAGTTTGCCTATGCCTAAGGCTGGCCCTAGTGTTGTTACATACCAACTAGCACTTAGGGTAGAACTAGAAGTTTAGAGCAGGTGAAAATTAATATTGTGTGGATACATTATATCTTAGAATGAATCTAAAAATATTTTACTAACACAAGTTCTCACCTCTTTTCAATTGCTTGCAACTCTCTTTTAAAATCAGGATCACTGTCTTTTAGTTCTGAAGTAAACTGAAATCAATGAATAGGATATCTTAAGAAAAACTAAAAAATGACACATACATATATGGTCTACATATATTTTGCAAGTATATTTTTTCACACATACTTAATGAATATGTTGATTCTGTTCTTGAACTAACTCAGTTGATATAAAAAAATATAAATGTTATATCTTATTTGTGAGCTTATATCTTATATATCATCACCATCATTCTACTTATGTTACATAAAAAGTCATAATAAAAAAAAATAATAAAAAATTGATGACACAAATAATACAAATATTGCAGTGTGTTATGGTTTGTTAAGACATCCTTTTTAAACATTAATCCAAAATCCTAGAAAAGTTTGAAGAGGAAAATAAATTAAAGTCTTATTATGTTTGATGGGGATCAGAGAGCTTTCATAAAAATGAGTTTATAATATATAACCAGGTAAGACTGCATTCAAAAACAAATTAAAGAAAAGGGCTAATGAACTATTTTGTAAATAGAAAACAGATTCTTAAACAATAGTTTAAGTACTTGCCGTAAAAACATATTTCTCAACAAAGCCAAGGCGATTGGTAAAGATGAACACTTTCTCCCCAACAATGTTGGATAAAAAAGAAAGCATTGAGTCTACTTTAGCTAAAAACTGGACCTTTGTGGGAGGAAACAAAAATAATGCATTAACAATTAAACTTAAGACCTCTTCCTAACAGAGATAAAATGTCTACAGTTGAACCTTATACAACTTGACTGCAATCTCCTATTGTGGAACAAACTAGATGTTTAGTTTGAATGAGTAGGACTTAATACAGCATACTTTTTTTTGTGATACTATGATGTACTTGAGGTCCAATAACCCCCAACATACATCAAGCACCTGTTGGAGAGGGTAAAAGCAGATTATGCTTTGGTCACTATTGGTTAATTAATGGTCACATAAAATTCACTTTAGTTATAGATCCATTTAATATAAGGATTTGATACTTTTTTTTTTAGGCGCAGAGTACATACGCCCAACCTGTGACCACAATTGTGTATTAAGGATTTGCCTCTTTAGTCACACAAGACGATGAAAAAAAAAAAAAAAAAAGTTTCTCAAGATGTAAAATGCCACAGACAGACAGATAGTACATAGGCCTAAATCATTAGTAATTCTATACGCTTTATTTATTTCACTAATAGGCTGGTTTCAACATTTTGTTATATATAAAAAGTATTTTTGAACAAACCTGATATTCCACTCTTTTCTCTTCTGCATCACGACTGGCAGAGGAAATGTCTCCAACAGCTAATCCAATCTGAATATAAAAAAACCCAGTAAGGTTTAAAGCATAAAAAATTGCCACATTTGAACAAAGTTTTTTAAAGACATGAAGATATACACTATTGTTATTTGAAATTGATTAGAAGATCATAATTATAAATAAGCAGGTAGTAAGATTCAATGGTCATTCTCATCCTAACAGAAGGATGTTATGGCAAGGGATTTAAGAAGCTTCTTGTTTATTCTCTGTTTCAAAAACCATTACTTCTTCTCCTTGTATTGTTTCAACTGTGAAGTTGCTGACTATCTTCTTTTGATTCAATTAGACTTTGTCTTTACTTTCTTATACAAGGCAATGGCTAGGCATTAGTATTGAATATATGCTACAATTAGAATTTACATTAGCTATGTGACACTATTTATCAACATAAAATAAGAGGGGTACGGGAGGGGGGTCACTAAGTAAGGGTTTGCAATTAGGTACACAATTCACCAACATAATACCAGTAATGGTTTGTTTTATAAATAAAAAATTCACCAACAGAACACTGAAGTAAGGATGGGTTTGTAATTAGGTACACAATACACCTATGTAACACAACAGCTAGGTATTGTCATATCAAAAGTCTTAGACTACTGGTAGGTTACTCACCATCAAGTTCAACAACATAAAAGGTAAGAAAAGCACAAAAACAAACAACACAACAAATGTGACATTCCCAAAATGTGCTGTATCAGGTGAGCCATCTTGATAGCCTTCATTCAAAAGAATCAAGAAATCTTTCTTAAAGATCTGAATGAAAGTAAACATAATGGACTGGAACGGGTACAAATGAGATTGCAGAGGCTGAAAAAAAAAGCAAAAAATAAAAAGCAATAGAACATGATTGGTTACATTCCAAATATCAATTTTGCCTGGATTGTCAATGAGGTTTTATGTTGGAGACAAATTTTGTTTTGTATTTGTTAGTTTGATGGCCTTTTAATTTCAGTGAAACTTTGTGATGGTAAATTTTTAAGTAATGGACCTTATTCACCAATCGTAAACAAACACCATTTAGCCACGTGATTCTCTATCTCTTCTATACAAATTACGTAATACACAATGACAACTCCTGTCCTGTAATAGGTTTGGACTAAAATGTAATAATCTTCATTTCTAAAGGCAAGTCCAAAACTTGTAAAACAAACAAAACATGAGAAATCAAAGAGATTTACCTCATTATTTAACAAGACATAAAAAGACAGGCCAAACGTAGTGATCATGTGATACATTTTTTTCGTTGTTTTATCAATATTATCACGTGGCTAAATGTTGTTTGTTTACAATTGGTGAATAAGGTCCATTAGGCTGAGTTGATAATAAATTTTTTGCAAGGTAGTAGAAAAAAAAATCTTTGCAAACTTAAATTTTTTACTAACAAATTAATCAATCACCTTCAGCCTTCCTGTATCAATCATTTATTAAATGAAAATATAAGACTTCTAAGTGAAATATTACCACATTTTCTGTCCAAAGCAATGATCTTTGTTGTAATTATTTGTCAAACTTATAAAAAATATTGAAATAAAAAAATTTATAACCTTCAAAAACTTTATGATAGCAATAAAACAAGTAAACTTTTTAATAGTCAAGAAACTTTCAAACTTTATAATAGTGGTGAAACATTCAAACTTTATGATAGCAATGAAACATTCAAACTTTATGATAGTGATGAAACTTTCAAACTTTATAATAGTGGTGAAACATTCAAACTTTATGATAGCAATGAAACATTCAAACTTTATGATAGTGATGAAAAATTTAAACTTTATGATAGTGGTGAAACATTTAAACTTTATAATAGTGGTGAAACATTCAAACTTTATGATAGTGATGAAACTTTCAAACTTTATGATAGTGATGAAACATTTAAACTTTATGATAGTGGTGAAACATTCAAACTTTATGATAGTGATGAAACTTTCAAACTTTATAATAGTGGTGAAACATTCAAACTTTATGATAGCAATGAAACATTCAAACTTTATGATAGTGATGAAACATTTAAACTTTATGATTGTGGTGAAACATTTAAACTTAATGATAGTGGTGAAACATTCAAACTTTATGATAGTGATGAAACTTTCAAACTTTATAATAGTGGTGAAACATTCAAACTTTATGATAGTGGTGAAACATTCAAACTTTATGATAGCAATGAAACATGTAAACTTTATATGAGTGGTGAAACATTCAAACTTTATGATAGCAATGAAACATTCAAACTTTATGATAGCAATGAAACATTTAAACTTTATGATAGTGATGAAACATTTAAACTTTATGATAGTGGTGAAACATTCAAACTTTATGATAGCAATGAAACATTTAAACTTTATGATAGTGGTGAAACATTTAAACTTAATGATAGTGGTGAAACATTCAAACTTTATGATAGTGATGAAACATTTAAACTTTATGATAGTGGTGAAAGATTTAAACTTATGATAGTGATGAAACATTTAAACTTTATGATAGTGATGAAACTTTCAAACTTTATAATAGTGGTGAAACATTCAAACTTTATGATAGCAATGAAACATTCAAACTTTATGATAGTGATGAAACATTTAAACTTTATGATAGTGATGAAACATTTAAACTTTATGATAGTCCTGAAACATTTAAACTTTATGATAGTGCTGAAACATTTAAACTTTATGATAGTGGTGAAACATTCAAACTTTATGATAGCAATGAAACATTCAAACTTTATGATAGCAATGAAACATTTAAACTTTATGATAGTGATGAAACATTTAAACTTTATGATAGTGATGAAACATTTAAACTTTATGATAGTGGTGAAACATTCAAACTTTATGATAGCAATGAAACATTCAAACTTTATGATAGTGATGAAACTTTCAAACTTTATAATAGTGGTGAAACATTCAAATTTTATGATAGCAATGAAACATTCAAACTTTATGATAGTGATGAAACATTTAAACTTTATGATAGTGATGAAATATTCAAACTTTATAATAGTGATGAAACATTCAAACTTTATAATAGGAATGAAACATTCAAACTTCATGATAGTAAAAAATTCAAAATTTATTTTTTAATGGGATAAAACATTTAAACTTTATAAAAATGGTGAAACATTCAAATATTTTCAACAGTCTCAGTGTCTTTAAAAAAAATTTGCTGAAATAAATTTAGACAGTTCAGTTCTCCAGTGACATCCATTCACTGATGTTTTACTGTACTTCAACTAAACACTGGTAATGAATGACTGCCTGGTTATGTGGTATGAGCTTCAGACTCATCACAATGGTCCCAAGTTCAATCCCTATGAGATTCATCCTCTCCTGTCCTGTAATAGGTTTGGACTAAAATGTAATAATCTTCATTTCTAAGGGCAAGTCCAAAACTTGTAAAACAAACAGAACATGAGAAATCAAAGAGAATTACCTCATTATTTAACAAGACATAAAAAGACAGGCCAAATGCAGTGATCAGCATACAAAATATGAGGGAAACTTTAAAAAAGATCTTCACTGCTTCAATAAACATCAGAATGTAGACTCCAAAGAAATCAATACTGAAATAGCAGCAATAACAATCTCTACATAAAGCCAGCCATTTATCATTATTTTAAAGTGCTAATGCATAAGGATATCAAACAAAGAATCAGGTTAGAATCATTTGATAGGTTAGTAAAACTCAAGTCATTCAAGTACTGTATATTAATATGGAGAAAATATGATGAGCCTTGTAACTGTTTACTTGACCTCTGGTGTTGTCAAATGGTAAATTCTTTCTTATCCACCTTCCACCCTCCAAAAACAAATTCCATTGTTATAAAAACGCAAGAACAAAAAAATAAATCAATTAGTTAATGCATATGAAGGAGTGATTTAGTTGTGGTTTACTAATGAGTACCGTATGTGCACAACAAAAAAATGGTCACTATTCAGGCCATCATTTCTTTCAAATTTACTAATTGATATTATTGAAACAATATTTTCAAAATATTTCTAAAATATAGACATGTTTCAATGATTCTCAAATGTAGTTTTTTTTGTTTAATCATTAATACAATAATCAAAGAATGAGGACTTATTTAAATATCTTTTAACATGCATTATTTTTCTAAATTTACAGCCATTTTCATTATTAATAACAAGAGTACAGCCATTTCTTCAAAGAATAGAGTAGAAATATGCCTTCTTAAAAATATTTTGGAAGCAAAAAAAATAATAATCAAAAATTGAGACTTTTATCAAACCAAAGGATGTCATACTTGTCATACATCAATAATTTTTTTTTTTAAGTCTACTTCTAGTCCTTATAAAAAAAGTAGAAATATGCATTTATAACATCATAAATATCTCACCTGGTTAGCTGGAAAAGTCCATTCAGCCAAGTTAGTAACACAGCAATAGCAATTGCTTCCCATTGAGTATGAATTGCATACCCTAATAGGAAGGTCAAAGAAAAGTACAGGCAGCAGATGTAGAGGACAAGCTCTATGGCTATATTAAAATCCATAAAGATTCTTTCCTAAAAAGAAAAAAAAATGCATAGAAGAATTAACAACAGGATACATTAGTTAGGTCAAGGTCATTAGTTTGTGGATAGAAGTGTAGAGAAACTCTGCACAGTGTAGGAGCCAAAATAAATCTGGCAAGTGCTTGTGAAATTCATTAACTACCCATTCAAATAGTTTACACCTATCTAAATTGAAAATGAGGCCAAAATTTACAATTTAATTAATTGTGTTCTAACACATGAGGATTGTGAGAGGAGGAGGGGTGCATTTATAGAATCATTCCCAGAAGAGAATTGTATATTTAACAGAATAAGATTCTTAATGGGATCACAATGGCCATTGGGCCCCACGATGACCTAACCACCATAAAAAAAATGCAAACAAAAACTTTATGGCCATATCACAAGGTCTGTGTCAGGGAAAGAAGAAGAGGCAGACAAAGAAAGCAATGGGAAGACAGCATCAAAGAGTGAACAGGCTTGTACCTGAAAGGGATCTTACTTAAGGTAAAAGATAGAGTGGAATGGAGGTAGACAGTCAACAGATTAAGTGTGGTGCCTCACTGGTTCAACAGACTAAGTGATAGGTGAAGGTATGTTCAGTATGCTGGTGTGGCATAGCTTTGAACTCAACCTGGTAACATTCCTCCTGACAGTATTTCCAAAACTTGTAAAAGTGACAAGTTTGCAGTGATAAGATTCAAAATACAAATAAAAAAGTAATCTTGGCAACTCTTGTTAACTGGTAAAAAAAAAATGCAAAAAATTAGCTTAGGTTTAACTGACCCTTGATGCAGCCATCAACAAGTATTTAGTCAATATCAAATGCAGATAAAAGACAACAACCTTGATACAAAAATCACAAAATCGACTCTACAAGAAATTAGGATGGTTTCTAGCAACAGGCCATAAGATGTGCAGTCAAGGGTCATGATATTTTTTAAATTTATTAAAATGGAAGTAGCTTTAGTAAGCTTGTATCATCTATTTAAATGCTAGACCATGACCATACCCAACCATGTTCTATTTGAGAGATGTAGTTAAGGACTATTTGTTTACACAGAAATAAGTCAAAAACCTAAATCAGTCAATACTTTAGTAAAGGCTAAGTAATATATTTATCTTACCCTCAGCTTTTTCATTAAGTATATAATGACTTTTAATGTTTGAACCGTGCTGAACAGGAATATAAAACTAAGCTGATAACGTTCATGAAACTGTTTCAAATAGAACATGTTAAAATATATTAGCTGTCAGTAAATAAAAATAGCAGAAGACAGGATATAAACACTTCTAGAGGCATTGGCTGTGTTTAGAATATAGAGTAGCAAGATATTTTTAATGAGAAAAGGAAGACTCTTGTCACATGTGAAATGTTTTCCGTAACCATCATTGGGAATGAAATTTAGAGTTTGTCAGTAATGTACATTAGTTTTAAGCTAAAGTGTAAATTCTACTGGCCGGCTACATTCCTGTTACTAGCAGGTCATTCAGATTGGTTCAATGTACTTCAAATGTCTTTAAACTTGAGAATGTTGCTATAATTGAGGATAATATGACCGAATGGTAGAACAAAGTTTGCATTAAAGGTTTGAATTTGTATTTATAAGACAGCATTAAGTGTTCCATAATGAAATAATGTAGGGTTGCCTAGCATCACATGGCCAGGGTGAAGAAAGTATGGCTTCTTTAATGATAATAACTTAGGTTGTTGCAAACTCAGGTACCATTTAGCTTGTTTAACTGATAGCTAGATAATCACAAGTAAAACAAATCCACAAGGGTTTCACTTGCTTGTGAAAGAAAAAAGAGGGGGTGGGGAGGATATCCTAATCTATTACTAAAAGATGTTTAGGATCAGAAAAGCTTAAATGGATATTAATTATATGAAAAAGTGCAGTACCACTTTAATTTCTTAAATTATTTTCAGTGTGACAGACGCATCAGTTACATTTTTCAAAATTGTAATCTACTGATGGATGATTTGATTTTGCTAAGTGATACTCAGGGAAATGCCCATTTGCTCAAATAGTGAATTAGAAGTAATGAAGAAAAAAGTATTAGATGAGAAATGTGAGAAGCAGGTCATTTTAACTTGGAGCTTAAGCCTAAGCTAAGGCAGAGTGGGACAGGATGTTTCATCAAAAACACACACACACACAAACAACAACAAGGTTTGTAAGCTTAACAACTCTGATTAAAACCTTGTAAAGGTTATGATGTTATTTTTTGGGGAATAAACTTCAGAAGAGTTGTATTCTTTAGCTAATAATGGCCACCAAATATTCATAAGAAGAACTATTTCATCATTTGGAAAACTTGTATGCAAGTGACTTGGTTGAATACTTTTACTCAATTGATAGTATATCTGGATTCACACCTTTCCAATGTACATGCAATTTAAGAAATGATGCAACTACGCAATAAACAAGTTTTACTGTAAATGTTTTGGAAACATGAAACAAAAGAATTGTCAATATTTATAAACATTAGGCAATTAATTTCCCTTTGTACTTTCACAAACTTTCAAAACTAAAATGTTCATTTTGTTTCAATCTGTTGCAATTTAAGGTTTTAAAGGTATATATCTTTTTTGCTAAAGATAAAAAACAAAATTAGGTAAATAAAATCAAGAAAAGTAAAATTAAAAAAACCTCAATATGAGCTTCAGGAGGAAACCAGTTGCTGCTCCACTGGAATGGTGCTTGCTTCTCAACTAGAGTGTCATTAACCTCTTGTCCATAGGAAGGAAGCTTTCTTTGAAAAATTTTTTTGAAGTGCTCCTCAGAGTTATATGGAAGAGATCCATTTATAAGGCCATGGTAATGTTTGTAACTATGCAGGTTCCTGGCGACAAAACTGGTCATGAAAGTCAAAAACAGGAAGTAGAGCACCAAATTGACTGACTTGATAAGGAAACCATACCTGATCCTAAAACAATAAAACTTCGTCGGTTACATTACCAAACCATAAGTAATAGAAACACTCCAGAATATAACATTACCAAAACAAAAATAATAGAAACACTCAAGAATATAAAGTTCTACAGTTAAATAGCTATAATGCATATAAGAGACCGCTAATAAGTCATGTTTATATCAAGAATTATTATATTTACATTTCAGTTTAACAAATTTGTCAAGTTTAAATCAACAACAATATATTATTCTAGATGATCATTCTAGAATCAATTTTATACGTTTTTTTGCTTTTCGTTTCAGATGTATCTTCAAAATTGACGAATATTACAGCCTAACCCAAACCTCCCTTATGATGGCAGAGGAATGCAGCAGGCAAGGATGAAACTCAGAATTATTGAAACAACAATCCATAGTTCATACCATATGACCAGGCAGACATCCAGGTCATAATATAGTGAAATTTGAATGAGAAAATAATGCATAATTACATTTTACTAATAAATCACAGTTGTCAGTCAAAAATATTTAGTTCTATTTGTTAGTGAACCATATTTAAAATAGGAATTAATTATTTTACAGTTTACTTATACTTAAAGTTATGAGCAGATGAGACTCTTATAATCATACAATAACAGACTCATATATGGTAGATTATGATGACTTTAATCTTGAGTCACAATTAATAATATATCAATAATAACTTTCATTACATTACTCCATTTTCGGATTCCATCTTATCTACCCTTTTAACACACATTCGCACCATTCCACATTCATACTATGCTGCACACGTAACAGTTAGTTTCAAACATAAGTATCCATAAAATAACAGCAAACAAAGTCACCATTTCATCCGTAAGAAGCTGACAGTCAGTGGATGTAACAACAGTTCTACTCTTTTGTACTTCAGCATCGTCTGAAAAAAGAAAAATTATTTTTAAACTGGATGCAAAATACAATGTAACTGCATGTAACTAGCATTCTTCATGGTCCTTCTGATAAAATTTTTTTCTATTCTATTAAATAAAAAACCCCCACTACAATCAAAATCACATTTCTGAATCATTAACATGTACTACTTTATTTATTGAATACTGAATCTTTCAAGTTTAAGATGCTAGACAGAAATATTTTCAGAATACTTAGAGTTGTAATGTCTTCTTTTAACCAAGAGGTCTTCAGTTTGGAGTCTAGTGAAGACAGAGATTTAGAACCTCTGGATTTTTAGGACACCCTTGAGTCCACCCAGCTCTAATGGGTACCTTAAATTGGGTAAGTAAAGGCGGTTGGTCATTGTGTTAACTGTCTGCCATAGAAACAGATGAGCTTTACATCATTTTCCCCATAGATCGCAAGGTCTCAAAGGGGTAGCTTTCACCTACCATTATTTTATTACCCATTCTAAAAAAAAAACCTCTCTTAATTTCCTTTCTCTACCCTAACTTATATATATTGCCAGTAAAGTATTTTATTTATCTATGATAAAATTACCTGTAGTGGCAGCAAGGGAGAATAGCCTAAGTTGGAATTTTCAGTAAATTTTTTGTAATCTTTGTTCACTCTCAAAAATCTAAAATTGTATATAATCTGAAAAAAAAAAAGTGATGCCTAAATATTAAAACAATACAATAATGAAATACATTGAAATATAATATTTTAAATTTTTACTATTGACTTGTTTATGCATTGTCTTGATTTTAGTTTTCTTGTGACAACACATTTTTTTTGTAGCCCCTATAGTTATACTCAATAGCTTACCCTTTGAACAGAAAAAAAAAACAAGAAAAAGGCAGTACACACAACAGGCCCAACAAGTAACAATAGTAAGTCTCACAATCCCCCCCCACACACACACTGCCATTCCTCACCTTCAAGAGGTTCAGTACTAATAATTATAATTCTCCTAGCAAGATTTTCCCAAAATGTAATGACTTCACTACTATTCATGTCAAAACATTGTTTTTTGGTTAAAATGATCACACAATTCATATCTGATTTATTAATATTCTCCTAGATCAGCTTCAATAGTCCCTGCTTATCTAGTTTTATTTCTGTTATATTCTTTAACCAACTGCTTTATGCTGCAAACCACAGCTGATTATAAGGAAAATGGAAACATTAAAAAAAAAAAATAACCACCACACTCTAACACCAGTACAAAATACAGTTGTGTAAATAAATGGGGTATAATAAACAAGATCATGAAGAGACTTCTAGCATGTCAATGACACATAGGAAGAGCACAAGAGTATTGAGCAAGATAAACATTAAAGAGACTTAAATTTAAATCTTTAGATTCAATTAACATAGAGTTGTACGTTTCTTTCTGACTTACACAATAATTCAAGCTCTTTGGATTCAACTCAGAGTGAGTAACACATTTATTTAATACTGTCTGAAACATAAAACTAGAATTGTATTTTATACCAACAATTGGTAGAAGGTAACAATTTTACAGAAAAAAAAATTTCAAATAGCCTTTGAAGTATACATCTTTGTATATAAAATTATACACTATACATGCAATTGAACAAAGATAGTTATATTATATGTTTGAATAAAGGATTTTATTCTAGCTTAAATTAAATGAATAATGTAAAATGATTGCCTTCCATCCCAAGCTAACTTTCAATAATTAAATCTAACTATCTTTGTGCACATTCAACTTAAGTTGAAATGAATCTTTCATTATTCTTAAACTTTTAAGTATTCTCTAGAATTAGTCTGTCCAAAGGCAGTGTGAAGAGTCTGGTGTGGTAACATTATCTTGTTGCTACTGCTGGTGAAAGGGAAGCACTTCATAACACAGCCTCTCCACAGCAAGTTCTATGCAACACCTTCTCATGCAGACAGAAACTGAGGCTGCAAAGCCTCAGGCTAATCTGCAAGGGTTTCAGAGGAGGTTTGGCCCCAAGATGTGAGACAGTCATGGCCCATTGGCGTGTAGACATGCCCTGCTGCTTATAATCATAACCTCTAGATATAGTTTAATAGCTGCATTGCTTGTTTGTGCACCTGTAAGGTCTAAAGCTAAGGAAGTAAACCTTAACAGAAAATCCAATTTTGGTGCCATGTAGGCTACGGGGGAAAGTGGTAAGACCACTGCTCTATAGCAAACTCTTGCATCCACCTGACCCTAAATAGTGATGGTTTTTCTATCCCTTTGGATCAGGTCAGTACACTAGAGAGGCGAGTGTTGATGTGTAGGCAGTCCAGCACTTGCACATTTTCTGCCCAGGCTTTCCCTAAAGCAATGAAGAGGTTACTTGATCTCTAACAGAAATGCCACAGAATTACTAAAAATGTAATAATTAAATATTTGTAAAAATTCACTTGAGTATATTCATAGTAATCCTTCACCACTTTGTACTTAAGCTTATGCAGTTTCCCTCTTTTGTGGGTTTTTATGAAAAAATAAAGGGAAAAATATTCATGGATCTTTGCTATATTGCAGATTTTCTTCAAAATTCAATTGGTGGAAATTTTTTTTTTTATGTTTACGTGAAAAAAATGTCAAAATATATTAATATTATTAACTCTAAAAATTAAGAAATTTTAAACATAATAAAAATTATATACATTTCTCAGGATAAATGAGGTCTTACTGTAAATCAAATCAATCTTTTGTCATCATTTTAAAGATAGATCATTTCTTTTTTCTAAAATACAAAATGAGAAGTATCAAAAAAGAAAAACAGTAAGATTCCAAGTTAGGCTTCTTTTTGTTTATAGTGATAAGTGACCCAAAAGTGAAGAATATTTTAGGCAAGGTAAGTCACTCACAATCTAGTATTATCTAGACAAAAAAATAAAGAAAAAATAGCAATGGAAAGAATGGAATCAAATACCTTGAAAACTCTGGGGAAATGTGCAATGAGTAGGAATGACAATAAGCCATGCACTTCAGAAGGGAATCTCAGACATTCTTGCCATCTGAAATTAGATCAGATAACTTTAAATAACTCACATTTCACCACTAAAATAACTTTTTTAACTTTACCAAATATACCCAAATGTCATCCTTGATCAATATTAATCAATTATGTTGTTTTTTGTATAAACAATTTTAATCCTTTTTTGTGTGTATCAAATTTAAAAAAATATTATTTTTTTTGTTTTTCCAGTAAAAGAAAACTGTACTTAGCTGTAATGTTTCATGAGGATAGAATTCTTCAGTGCAAGCCCAAAATGTTTGCTTGTATATAACATTCAAACTAGTTTGTGGAGGATAAAAACAAGACAATTACCGCTCATGTTCTATGAAGGCCCTGGCTACAGCTGATTTATCATATGTTGTCACATCATCATAGAAACATTTCCCGAGTTGGTTGTAAAAGAATTGAGCATTAGCAGATAGAAGCACTAGAACAACCTGGGCATGCCCACATCTTGCAGCTATATGTAAGGCAGTGTCCTACAATAGAAAGAATGAGCATAGAATGCATACTTCGTGTAATTGTTGACTGAATGAAACGCTTTTTTCACATATCACAACGTTGCTATATGAAACTAAAGGCCCCTTGTTGTAAAGTGAGCAGTCAACTTCATCAAATATGTAACAGTTTTTTAAAGATAGTTTTATTATTTTTGTCTGATTCATTTACATTGACTTCTATATAGTGAAAACATATGAGTAAGGAAAGAAGGAAAGAAGAAAAAAGTGATTTGAGGGGTGGGGGGAATAGAAACAGAATAAAGAAGTAATATGAGGGGACATGGTGGCTAAATGGTGAAATGCTTGGCTTCATCTGAACCAAGGGATCTCAGGTTTGAATGTGAAGGCTGGGATTTAGAATTTCTGCATTTTTAGGCAGCTCCTTAGTCCACCCAACTCTACCTGACTTAAGTTGAGGAAAAGTAAACGTGGTTGGTCACTGTGCTGGCCACATGACACCCTCATTATCTGTGGGCCACTAAAACAGATGACCTTTGCCTCATCTGCCCATAGATTGCAAGATCTGAAAGGGGTACTTTAATTATTTTTTTTTTTACTATATTATAGAGCCCCTCACCCCTATTGGAGTATGGATATTAGATCTCCATAGCCCCCATGTCCTGGGCCATCCTTTCCATCTTGTTCCAGATGTAACCAAACTTTAATGTGTCTACCTCTAGCTTGAGTTGCCAGGTGCTTCTAGGATGTCCTCTCTTTTTCTTGCCTTGAGGGATTCCACTTCAATGCCTGCCTTGTAGGGCTGTTTGGTGCTTGGCGCAAAGTGTGTTCAATTCAATCCAATCTTCTCTTTCTGATTTCTTTTTCTACATGAGTTTGGTTAGTTCTTTGCGAAAAGTCATTGTTACTGATAGTGTCTGGCCAACGGATGTGTAGGATTTAAAGTAGACAGCTGTTAATGAAAGTTTACACTTTTCTAATGAAAGTTTTAGTTGTTCTTCAGGTCTTGGCTCCATATTGACAAATGGCCTTAACATCTGAATTAAAGAGGTGAATCTTTGTTGTCAGGGAAATTTCTCCTGCTATCCAGATTTTCTTGAGCTGTACGAAGGTAACTTTTGCTTTTCTGACTCTTGCCTTGACAGCAGCTACTGTTACCTTTGTTTCATTTATGATGCTACCCAAGTAGGTGAAGGATTCTACTTTCTTTATGGGACAGCCATTCAAAGTGATGGGTGCTGTGTTAACTGAGTTAATCTTCATTATCTTTTTCTTATCCTTGTTAATAACCAGCCCAGTTTTTAATGATGTGTCTGCTACTAAGTTAGTCTAAAAACATGACTACTAGACAACAAAGAAAACTTCCTGTGCACATGACAATAGCTTTAAATGATATTCAGCTTTATTATCTGCTATTAGTTCTAAAGGTTGCTGTAACCTGGATCCATGGGCTTCTCATATAATTAGTAACTTTTGTGCTTGGGTTGATATAACATAAGGCCTACTCCTTGATTGTAGAGCACCATTCAATAGTAGTACTCCTGACATCAGTTGAAGCTGTCTAGCTTGGGTCCATCTTGTTTCACTAAGGCCCATAACTGAGATGTTCTTTTTCATTTCATCTGCCACCTGCATTGATTTTTCACTTTCATACATAGTCCTCACATTTCATGTTCCTATATTTATTGGTTTTCTAGTCGCTGGAAGGATATTAGGCTTAGCGGCTTTCTTTAGGCTTTCACCACTTTGTTTCATGATTCTTCTGGTAGGATAGCTCTCAGAACAAAGTTTTCAAATATCTTTTGTTGGCTTTTTGTAGCCATTTAATTTCCAGGGTGATGCTTGGGTCGAGAGATCAATATGGTGGAGTTACAGGGGTAATTTACCATAATTTTTTTTTAAAGAAAAAAAATGCAATGGTAACATTAAACTTTTAAAATAGTTTCTGATTTGATACTGTTTAGCTTGCTTAGTATACTGTTACCAAAATAAGCAGATACTTATGTCTTGTACATCATAGATGGGTGTAAATCAAGGTATCCCCATACTTGTACCAACAAATACTCTACTGCTGCAAAGCCTTTACTTGCACCTACTGATGTCTTTTTTGTACAAATGTTTTTACATACCCCAGCATCATTGCAGCAATCAATCAGATCAGGATGTACAGATAGTAGATAAGTGATACAACTCAACTGTCCTGCTGCTGACGCCAAATGAAGAGGAGTATTATTGTCTATATCTCTAGTACAAAATAAAAACAACTTAAGATAAAATGTAAACAAAATACATTCCTAGTTTTTATGTCCCCCATTTCAGTATAGAACAAAAAATTGTTTTAACCAACTGTTTAAAACAGAAAATAAGTCGTGTAGTTTGGTTCTACAAGAATTAAGTTCTTTTTGTAAAGATTCTTTCAAATGTAAGGTCCTTTTAAATGTATTGCTAGGTTGCTCGAATAACTAGAATATAGCAGCTATGATTCAGTAGGGTGTTAGAGTAAACCTTGAATTCAAGGCAGCTCTCTTAGGTCTGGCAGTAATTAATAAGCTCTGAAAACTGTCAACAAAACTTTAAGTAAAGTATAGCAACAATTTTTTTTTACTGTTACCCTATTAAAAATGAAACCAAAGAATGTGTCAAAGTGTCATGGGCTTATGTATATGATTAATAATGGTATCAATGAACCAGCACCTTTTTTTCTTGAGGAGCCCATTTTTAAATGGGAAAAATCAAAGACTTAGTACAAACTTATAGTTCTGAGTAAAAAATTAAGTATGTTGCTTGTTTAAGACCTTGAGGTTCATGGGGCACATTGTGTAGCATTCATCCTTTCCTTTACCCTAGGTTTAAAGAGTAAGCCATGTGGATAGTGAAATGATGCCAGAAGATTTTTCCAAACACAAATACCTTAATTTAAATTGCATCGCTCTCTAGCTTTTATAGGTGAAACAAATTATGAATAAACATGAAATGCAACATAGAATAATAGCCTATTTTCTTCACCTTCTTCTCTTAATAACCTTGCTACCTTAGTGCTGCTATTATTAGATATTACATGTCATGTTAATAAGGTATGTTTTCGATGGTTGGCAATATCTGCTTGTTTTCAGTTATTTCACATCTGAGAAATGTTATGTTGTAATTATGTGGCTACTACTGTTAAGACTATTACATCCATAAAACCTTGAAGCAATAAACTAACCTTTCACAATGACTTCCTCTTTTCATTAATGCTTTCAAAATATTGACTTGGCCAAACTGAGCAGCTAAATGAATAGGAGTTAGGCCATTTTTGCCACATTCTTCTCTCAGCATATTTCCTTTTTGGCTTTGCATCAAAGTTAAAAATATTGGATACTCACCAGCTCTGGAAAAATAATTAACAAAAGTCTACAGTTTTAGTTCATTCTAAAGCATGGGCATTCAACACCAGTCTACAGTTTTAGTTCATTCTAAAGCATGGGCATTCAGCACCAATCTACAGTTTTAGTTCATTCTAAAGCATGGTCATTCAACGCCAGTCTACAGTTTTAGTTCATTCTAAAGCATGGTCATTCAACGCCAGTCTACAGTTTTAGTTCATTCTAAAGCATGGTCATTCAACACCAGTCTACAGTTTTAGTTCATTCTAAAGCATGGTCATTCAACACAAAATTTTGATCTTGGATTGAAAGAGAAGAAAAATGCCAATTGAAGCCAATAGTTGAAAGTATTAGATAATACTATAATGTGGGACATTAGGAGGTTGAAAATAATAGAGCTAGATTTTCAATGACAGGTAGTACTATATATAAGGCTTGCTTTGGAGTCCAAAGATTAATAATGAGTGCAGGATTCCATGAGGCTAGCTGTGACCTACCTATTTTGCCACATATAGTGCAGACAAAACCATTGTCTGACAGTGGCTGATTTAAATTCTCTTTTCACCATGTATGTCTCTCCTTTGCAGCTGATTTTCTTTTGGTTTCAAATGTGTATCCCGTGTCCTTTGTAAGTAATCTTGAGCTGTCTCGCTCCCAAGCTACCTGCACATAGGTGCTCTCTTTTATGTCAGTTAAAGCAAGTTGGTGCCAAAGTTGGTCTTTAAGGCAATGTTTCTGTGGGGCACCTCTGTTACATTAACCACCTTTCAGCACACCAAAAAAAATACTGCTTTTGGCAGTTCCTCATTTGGGGTAATAATAGATACTAACATAAAATGCTAAATGAATGTATCTTAAAGTGCTACAGCTTTGAAAGCTAGACAGAAGATCTGCAGAGAAATCTACCAGCTTAGAAAATAAAATTTCAGTCAACTTCTAAACAATCTTCACTTGAAGACATCTGCTAAATACAATTTACCCAATAAATGTTATGTTCAGCATTGTCAAAGACATGATTTGTGATGGTAAGTACAAGACTTAAGACTTTTATACCAGACAATTCAGTTACATGGGAAAGCTGGCAAGAGCTAAGAAAAGATTGGTCAATGACATATATGGAAGGATAAGTGATGTCTTCACAGACATATTGGAAACAGAGAGACATATAGTGGGAAGTTTTGATAAGAATCACTCAGTAGAAACCACATTAATTCTTATTCTGCAATTTACTAGCATCAGTCTCTTGCTATCTTCTAGTTGAATCCATCTTAATCTATAAGCTAGATGACTGTTTTACAATTTAATAGAAAATACAAAAAACATGCATATATGTAACCCTGCCAGACCAAGTAAAACAAAGGACGTTTGGGCCACGAGGCCTTCATCAGCTACAAAACAAACAAAAAATAAAAAACAACACAAAATAGTCTTAAGTTAACTTATCTGTCCAATGTTGTTCTCTATCGAGGCAGAAAAGAAATGAGCTACGCTGGGAAACGGAAGGAGATGGAGATGTCAGGCAAAGATGAATGGGAAAAGAGGGTACCGTAGTGTTAGTGCCCATCGCGTATTAAATAAAAGTGTGCTGGTTGTTGATCCTGTTAGGTTGGAGGGTGCCTGACATGTAAATAAGTTTGTTTTCGATCTGCAGACGGGTGTTTTTGTCCTTGCATTGTTGTATAGCAGTGACGAGGAGGTCGGTGGTACCCCTATGATGTGTGTTATTAAAATGGATAGAGACGGGCTTAGTTGCAAAGTCACGAATGTCTCTAAGGTCTTCTTGGAGTCGTGTTTTTAAGGTCCTGCCTGTGTTTCCAATATAAACCATCTGACACCTTGAGCATATTATAGCATATATGACTCCTCTACTATTACAGTTAAATTTGCCACTTTTAATAGTATCAGTCTTAATCCAATTTCTAGCTGAATAGGTATTTAACATTATGCTAGATTAAGTGTTGTACACATCTAAATGAATTCGTCTAACACTGTGATTGACATGAATATTACACTACCTTTTTAGACAAAATGGATTACGTACTGATACGAACCTGCTGAGAGAAAAAAAAATGAAGCCGCCTTTCAAGAGAAAGAAAAAGAAAACTGCCTTAAAACAGATGCATATACATGCACAAACTGTGGCAAACCCTGCTGCTCCAGAATTGGCTTAATTAGTCACACCAGATTCTGCCCAGTCTCAAGATGAAATCAAAACCAGTGACTCATCTGGGCATATCCATTGTCTTCCAAGACAGAAGGAGCCATATATATATATATATATTTAGTTATCCTCCACGTCAGCATGATAAAATTGAGTCTGAGGAAATTTTAAAGCCTTGACCTCCCCTCCTTAACTTCATATTTTTTTATTTTGGCCAAATAAATTGGTCAAGTTTGGTCTTCATGTCACAAAAAATTTTGCAAGCTTTATTAATCTTTGGGCATAAAAGTCAAAGTCTTGTTATTGAACTGTTCACTAATTTGATTGGTCTTTAAACTATCAGCTACTAAAATTGGTCCTACAATATCTACTTTTTACATTGCTCTTACATAATTGCTAAATGGAATGCAGTTAGCATCTGTCTGTCTTTCTCAAACACATCAGCACCTAGTTGCAATAGTATTCTGAGAGCACTGAGGTTGCCCTGCGTTGCTGCGTAATGCAATGGCGTAAATCCAAAAATGTCCTTATCATCCACTAACAGCTTTATTGTTGTGAGGTTCTAGACAGGAAGAGATTGAAATGTAAAAAAAAATAAAATAAATATAAAATAACATTTACATTCACACAATGAGGCCCTTCTTTGTTACAAGCATGTATGCGTATACAGGAATTTGCATTACCTATTAAGTGGAACAGTTAAAGACAAGTGTAAGGAGCATGGGAGCGGTTATATGCAAAAGAGCTATAACTGATACTCAAGTAATAAGAACAAGCAAAATATTAAACAATCCTTTAAAAAAAACACAACTTATTTCAAGGGGAAGAATTCTGCTATCAATAATGTACAAGTTATTTCCCTTATTTCATATTAAACAAATTAATTAATAACCAATACTTAATTTTATAATTGGGTAATTTTTTTTTTACTGATTTATGTTTTTCTAGGTACAATAAATAATTGTTTAAAGTTTCAACTTGATCAGAGAATGCGTAGGAGAGAAACAGTGTTTTATGGGGACTAAACCCAATAAATTTAGCTATATCTGTGAATACTAAAGAATTAGTTTCCCTTGTTGGTATCAAACAAAATTATTAATTACCAGTAATTATTTGACTAATTGGTCACATTTTTTTTACTGATTTATGTCTAGTCTGTGCCAATGAATAATTGATCCGAGAATGGGTGTGGGAAAAATGACGTGTATACACTTTTTTTACCAGACAGACAGACAGATAGACAGAGTGAGTTGATATAAGCTTTGTAAAAATAAAATATAATTGTTAGTTCCCCAGAGTTCCAGAGATGGAACACTGAGCTTTATCAGTTAATAAGAATTGTAATTAGATCAATAACAAATGAAGTCATCTTTCTAAAATATTAATAAAATTTGCAGTTTATGTGCCAGATTTTAGCATTATAGGATACTTAGAAGTTGTCAACTTTTCGACTTTGAGGAAAGTTGATAGAATGAATTGAACAAGAAATTTCAGATAAAGCAATCATAATGATCCTTTCTTAAGCTGTTTCCTATTTAAGTGACAGTTCTTTGTATTAATGTATCTGAATATAAATCTTCTCCTACAGTAGCCTTCCACTTGGCCCATTCTCCCACATCATACTTAAAGTCTTTTAGTAATATAGATCCAGAATTTTGATTCTACATGCTAAGACTGCTTTATGAAATATATCAGGCTCACCTTTAGCACCTGGGTAATTTTATTCAAATTAATGTTGGTCGCAACAAGATAGTGAACAAAATTTCGTTTCTTTATATCTTTAGCAGTTGTAAAAGCACCAGCCCTTATCAGCAAAACTAAAGTCTCTATTGCTCCATTGGCTGCTGCCATTAGCAGAGGTGTTTTATACATTTTGTCTGGGACATCAATGTTATCGTACTGTACAGAAGAAAAGAGTAGGCAGACATTAGTCACAGAGTTGCTTTACATTCTGCATAGCAACAAACCACAATAGGTCACAATATCTCTGTCAATGGAAAAACATTTTTTAAATGTCTCTAAAACAAGTGAGAAAACACATTATTAGGTGTTAACATAGAAATAAAAAAAAGCTCTACATATCACATAAATAATAATCCAACATAGATTTGTATGGTGGACTGAGTGATAAAGCACTTCACTTCTGAACAAACGGGTCTCGAATTCAAATCTCAGACTGATATTTTGAGTTTTGGAATTTTTAGGATGCCAGTGAGTCCACCCAACTCTAATGGGTACCTGACATTAGTTGGGGAAAGAAAAGGTGGTTGGCCATAGAAAAAGATTACCATTACATCATCTGCTCTATAGATCGCAAAGTCTGAAGAGGAACTTTACTGAGGAACTTATAGATCACTACAGAATTCTTTTATAGTAATGTTCACCAAAAACTATACTATCAACTGAAGATATTTATGTCATAAAGATAACTATCATCAAAGTATTTTACATTGGTAGCTACTCATTGCTGTTGGTGTGAAAATGTTTCTGCATTTATTAAAAATATTCTAGATAGTTATAACAAAAGCCATAGGTATTGAAAATACATATTTACCATCTCTGAAGGAACCATAACACATTAAACAAAATCTACAAAACAAAAGATTAAAAGTAGCTACCAATGTCAAAATCCAAACATACATAGAATAAATACTTGTTTTTTCTTAGGGGAGCTAAACTGTGTTAGAGTGCCTCATCTACTAAGACATAAGCAAAAGAGAAGTTTTGAACCCAAGACATACATTGTATATATTTAAAATCTTGAAGGCTTTGATGTGAAGAACTTAACATTTTTTAAAATAGATTAATACACCATAAAATGAACCCTGAAAAAAATACTCATCACAGCTAGTTAGGTGACACAAGTATTGCAATGAATAAAAATACTCATTTTGAAGCCTCTTAAGGACAGTTTATTGGTAAAGAAAAAAAAAAAAGAAATGTTTAATGTTTTTGGAACTTAATGAACTAGTTACCAGATCTAGAAGGTAGGTCACAGTCGCAAAGTGATTAAAGCGAGCAGCCAGGTGTAAAGGAGTCCTACCAGCAGCATCAACCATCTTCAAGCCCATCTCAACTTCGTGTGGCCTACTGTCATACATCATCCTGAGTATACCAAGTTTACCCTGGGATGCTGCATAGTGGATTGGTGTGGATGCATCATCCTAGCATGAAGAATATATAATTCATTATTTAATTTACTTTGGAAGGAAGACAAGCCCATATAACAACCAGTTTAAGCTGTAAATAAACACACCGATTAATCTCCATTTTATGTTTGTTCATAAAGAACTACAAAATTTCACTTTTTTCTCCCAAAAATATAAAGTTGACTATTAAAGATGAATTCAAGAACAAATAAAGTGCAAAATTAAAAAAATTGCGTTTTTGTACCTTGATTACTACTGGTTATTATTACTTTATGGCATGAATTCTGCACAAAAATAAGGAAATAAAGCTATAGTTAAGTAACTGAAATAAGCAGCATATAAGAATTATTTTACCCACTGTAAAATCCCACTAAATAGTTCTAACTATACTACTACTTGCTGACAGAAAGGTAAAGTAGGTAACAGAACTTTAACACTGGCATGATTATAGAAGCTAAAATGTATTATAACAAATTATGCCTCATAAAGGCAAACTACGACAATATTTATAGCAGAAATAAGTCTGCACAGGTGAGGAATTCTCTTTTTTTTTTGTTTGGGGCAAAGCATTCAAGCCTAGAACAGGTTCCCTTGCCTTTATAAATGCTGTCTTTCACTGATTTCAGGCTACAACTGTTATTATTAATGCAGGCAGAGCATGGATGTTGTTAGATCAGTGTGGCTAAGCTGTGAGTGTGTGTGGGAGAGAAGGCAAGGAAACTGAGTTCAAAATACAGTTTGGAAACTAAATGCAATTAGCTCAGTTATTTTCAATAGTATCTACATTTACTTATTTCTACATTGTTTCCTTACCATGGTGTCAATGACTGTTGCTCCCTTATCTAGCAAATACTTAACAACCTATGTACAATTAAAAGAAAAATTATAAATTATACCATGGTAGCTCAATAACAAATGGTTGACATTAAGTATCTTGTAATGTCCAACACTTCACACATAAAAAAATCTCATAAAACAAATCCAATAACATTAATTGAGAAAAAGAAAAGTGTATTGAGCTTAGAGATCAAAGTTCGAGTGTGTTTGGTAGCTAAAGATTGTTGAAACAATAATGCCACTATAAACACTGGATGCATACTAGCCTTAAATAGAGTTATTTACACTCTGGTGCCAAATTTCAAATGCTAAAATAAAATTTTATGCAAGCTATGTGTATCAGTATTTTTTCAAGCATATTCTGAAAATTTACTTTTTCAAATCCGCCATACACTGCCAGATGGAATGTAGTCTGCTGATCATTGTTCTTCATGGCTAGCAGGCTTTCAGCATCAAAACCAAAGAGCTGACCTATAAAAACATTCAATAATTATAATTTTTTAAAACTGAATTGGCTAAGAATAAACTGTAACTAAATAAATTTTATTCTTAAAACTGTCAGTCTATTTATAGCTTTATGAATCCAATTTGTATATTGCACCAATCGAATTTAATTTACAGTGAGAATTCTCACTTAATGACGAGTGTGTTTAATGACAACTCAAAGTTATGACGGACTTTCACAGATAACCATTAATTCTATTTAATTCTGATATATGCAAGACAGTGGGTGATGGCAGCAAGCAGGGCAGGGTTCCAATCTGGGATCATCAAAGGACAGGAGAACATCAGAAAGATTGTAGGTACTGTATCACTTTTGAAATAGTATGATGCAACAAAAAATAATCAGATTAGGCCATCTAGTCAACCTAAAGTCTGTGAGAATACTTCACTCAACCTAAAGTCTGTGAGAATACTTCACTCAACTTAAAGTCTGTGAGAATACTTCACTCAACTTAAAGTCTGTGAGAATACTTCACTAAACTTAAAGCCTGTGAGAATGCTTCACTCAACCAAAAGTCTGTGAGAATACTTCCACTCAACGTAAAGTCTGTGAGAATACTTTCACTCAAGATACATTACTAGAGAAAGAATTTTAAAAAAGTGAAAGCATTGCTACTAAAAGTTATAACAATTCATAATGATACACAAAAAGCACCTAACAGTTATCACTTTCTCCAGTCAACAACCTCCTCTCCCCTTCATTTCTATGGTCAAAAGAAATGGGTTAATAAAAAAAAAAAATTCTATATGTTTGAAAAATAGAATTCAGTTAGAAAAAACTATTTTATCAGATTACAATTTATGATGCTGTAATAAGGTATTGTCTTCAAGTCCAAAAATTTATTAAAGAAGAATGCAGACTCAGCTGTGGTCAGCATGTTTACACATCTGCTTATTGATATGTAGCAGTACACATTTCCTAGGTTAATTAACACCTTTCCTAGGTTAATATTCTGATTGATGAAGTAATGAGAAATAGTTTTGCACTGTTTAGTACACTAGATGCCTTCATTGTTGCTTTTAGCACACAATATTATTGCAATGAAACTAATTTCGAAAACACAAAGTACAATATATATTTCTTAATTGGGAAAACATTTAAGAAAAATCTTTTTCATCTAGTTTAATTTGAAATACTGTTAATGGTACGAACCAGCCTCAAAAATTGCAACCAATGCTTCAAAAGCTCCACTTCTGGATGCTATATGCACTGGGTAGGAACCATTTTTCAAACTTCTTCTGAAATCAGCACCATGATTCAGCTGCAATGGTTGGTGAAAAAATCCATGAAAATCTGATAAAAATTATTTTTCTAATTCATAAACAGATTTCAAGAAACCAGCACCTTTCAAAATATTTCATTCTAAAAAAAAAAATCTAAAAAATATTATTTTATTTAGTGAAACAAATCACTCAAAGATTTGCTTTAAACTTTGTTCAATTATAACTATTTTTTTAAAAACTCATTTCTAATGTTTGACATTTCTTTCAATGTCTGGATGAGAGAACAATGCTTGTTGATATGATACGTACTTCTTAAACAAAATATCCACATATAGTTTGATTACTACTTCCATTTTAATTCTATTTATTATTACTCCCACCAACTTTTTTTACTTTTAATTTCTACCTTGTTGTAATTTTTCTTCACCCCCCCCCCCCCCAATATTATAGTATATAGTTGAATTTTAGTTTACTATCACACCCTTGACTTTTTTTTTTATTCATCCCTTTTTACCCTAACCTCCTTTTTGTTTTGCATTATCAGGAACTCTTCCAATGGTCATAAACCTTAAAGCTGACATTGTCATAATAGCACACAAGTATAACTGTTTTCTTCTTGCCCAGCCAACTACTTCATCTTTCCTAGATACTATACAGATCTTACCAACAAGTAAACAGCATTAGCATTGTTATGTCTAGCTGCAATATGCAAGGGTGTATAGCCTCCAGCACCAACAGCATTGGCATTTACTTCATGCTCTAGTAGTAGCTGAAGATGAACAAAAAAAAAGATGGGCAGCATGTTTCTAACACTGTTCTTTTAATTCAATCAGTTTACATTGAAGCAATAATTTATATGTTTATTGCATTCAATTAGTCTAGAATATGAATTAACCAGGAATGATAAGTTGGGGAAATTAATCTGTGTACTCTACTAACTATTAGTTTACATAATAATCATCATCTCATCTCTAGCCTGTGGTCCCATCTGGGGAACAGGTCAACTTCTAGCTTCCTCTAAATGCCTTGATTCTGGTGAGTCTCTCCAAATGTTTCTACAAATTGCTCATCTGCTTGGCGTCTGCATCCAAATCAGGCTCTATATTTTTCTGCCCCCACCCCCCAAATCTTCTGCTTTTCTTGTGATATTGGATGCAGCATTTTAAAAGGGGTGGCCTATCCATAGCCAGTATCTCTAAAGAATATCTTCTTCAATGGGCTACTGCTTTGTTCATTGCCACAGTTCTTCATTAGTGATCTTGTCTGGCCCATTTAAAAGCACTTAGTTGACCTTCCCTCTAAATAGCTGTAGTGATTCCTAGTGAATAAGTAATTTTCAAAATTATTAGTCTCATAATATGTTGGTTAATGTACAAGTAGGTTAACGTCTAGTGTTTTTTGGTTATCTACATTACATCCTTCCTCATTTGTCTTACGCATTTCCACTTTCAGCCTATCTTTACAGCACATAACAATATTTCTTGATAAACTTACTTTTTTTTCCTAAAAGGTTATATTATTATCATATTTCAAGGTAAATTTCTTCCATATCCTCTCCTCTTGAAAGGTCTCGATGAGTTTGAATATAAATAGAACTTTCCACCTATCTTTTGTTTTTCTTGGAAAATTTAGTTATTACTTTTTCCCCCATGAATTTATCTTTTAGAAGGTCTGAATTTTGATTGCAGAATAGCATATGTTCAAAACTACTTTTATGCTAGAAGATTATAAGTTACACAAATGTTAATCCTAAAAATGAATTTTTAAAAAGTTGTCTATAAAGTAAAGTAAAAACATAATCATTAAAATGACAGCTAGTGTTCCAGAAGTTCAGGGTGATAAGGTTAAAGTGTACAAACATTTTGACAAAAATGTGTATTAAAAAGCTAAGAGCTGTACCTCAAGAACCTTGGTATCTTTCATAATTACTGCTATATGAATGGGCATATTCAGTTTGCTGTCTAATATGTTAGTTTTGGCACCAGCCCGAAGAAGGATATCAACGATTTCTAAATGTTCTTTAGCCACAGCAAAGTGAAGAGCAGTCCTTTTCTTTTTATCCACTGCATTCAATTCTAAGGAACCTAAAGTCAAGTAATAAAAAAACAGATTCCAAAAAAAAAAATTACCTGCATTGAATTTTGATTTTAAAATATATAAACATTTTTTTTTAAATATATATATTTTTTTTTTGTAATTTTGTATATCTAATGAATTTCACAAGATGCTCCTTTGGGGACAGTTTTTGCCCATTCTAGGACTAGATGAAAAAGATTTTGTCTGTTGCCAGTGAAGATGCTGCAAGAAGCAGCTACTAATACTAATTCCAACTTGGCCAGTGAAAGACAATAATTTATTATGTAAAAATAAGCCCTTCAAGATATACCTTTTTTAAAAATATGTTTTTAAATGGCATTTCTTAGGAATTCTTTACTTTGAATTTCTCCTGCCACTTTTAACTAACTGTAGAAAAAGACACATCATCTGAGTAGGTGCTAGGTGAGACCTATGTAGTGATTAGGTTGAGACCAATAAAAAAAACAAACCCAACAACAGTGAAATAAAAAACACTAGAAAATAGTCTTACCAATGTTTGAAGCTAAAATACTTTTGACAATATTCGGTTCCTTGATAAGAACAGCAACATGAATTGGATGTAGATTATGGGAATCAACAATAATTTTTAAAGGCTTCCCTTCCACTGCATCTCTAAACAACATAGCAAACTGTTCACGTTCTTTCGTTGACTTGAACGTTCCAATTGTGGTAAGAAATAAAAGAAGTTTTAATATAAGAAGTGCAGCTTGAGAAAAAAAACATAATGTGTATAATGAAATATGAACTTATTACTTTATCTTAGAATATTGACATAAAATTTATAATGAAATCTTAAATTATCAAATGCAGATAGAATATTAACATGACAAAAGTATAAAGAAATATGCTGCTAGAATATGAACATATCATGTATATATTGATATATAAACTGAATTTAGAGTAGTAACATTACATTCCTAACCTAAAACACTGGCAATGATTGATTGCTCCAAGCAATCAAGAGCTAGTTTTTTCCATTCATGGATGTTGATTACAAATTCTTTGAGGGAGCTCTTGAGCGTATCCATAGATCTCGTTTTGATTACCTTTAAAATACCCTCCATTGCACATTTCCCCATTAAAAAAAAAGCTTTTTAGGAAGTTGACTATCAGACATACAGACTACAAGTCCAGCCCATCATAGTTGGGACCTCTTTGTTACCACATTAATAGTTTTTATCTGCTACATGTAGGATTTTTAAGTCTGGTAAGTGAATCAAACCAATTCAGCATGAATTTTTGTAAAATGTTCCTATGGTGAAAAGAATTCAGCCATTTTATGATGCTGTTATATTAAGTCCAGAACTCTGAAGCAAAAGGGAAGAACTACTGCACTGTAGGTCAAAAGCAGATGAGGAAAAGTCTTTGGTAATTTCTGATGCAGCCATATGTAACTTAAATCTTGGACTATTGTTTTAATGTGTTGAATAGATCTGCATCTGTATATAACATATGTCTACTCCAAGATTCCTTCACACCATTGGTGACAGGAAAAGCGTTAGTGTTATCACCTTCTTCTTGAACACTGGCTTGCAGGTCCTAAAAAAGCTATTAGTCTAAACTGACTACAGATTGTGACATTGTAGGTCAGTGTTAAAGAATGGTCTTGGTTTAACAAGTTGTGACCTTTGCCACATGCTGACAGGTACTTAAAAGTGAAGGCTAGCCTCTGATTGAACATTACAGATAATGAGCTGATACTAGTTAAAGATACAAATATTTAATTTAAAAAAATGTTTACCCATTTGTAGTCTATCTTAGAATACTCAGAATCTGATACATTTTGTTTGAATGCATCGTTCTCCAACTGTAACATTGTTTCTAATCTGTTCTTGTTATTTACTTTGACTTTATTGGTGCCTATGTAATACTGTCAAGAATTCAACAAACTGGACTGTGGATTTTCACTATTTGGCTGAAAAAGTTTTTAAAAATTCCAGCGCTTGATTAATTTTGCTACTGCTCTAATGAATAAGTGTCATAATGTCAATAATTTTCCCCTTTAATTCAAAGTTTAAATATTTTAAGAAGGCTAAAATGAAAAGAAATAATAATTAATAATAATAATCATCATGATAAAAAATAATTTCAATTGTCATGTGTAAAAAGTATTTCAACTTAAGCTCCCTCAGTTAAATAGTCAAGTATTTATACTCAGCCACAATTAAGTATCAGTACAAAAAAAGATTAAATAATAGTAAAAACAAAAATTAGAAACATTTATATGAATGCTATATATTCACTTACACTATCCAATAGCACTGATGCTGTGGACAAATAAAAAGAAACAATTTATAAATCAATAGAGGTGATAATTGATGCAATAATTTAATAGTTTGTTTCAATTCATTTTGTAATATACAGTTGTGATGTTCATCCCTTTACTTCAAGTTGCTACAAATTGGCTGACATTTGTTTATTAAAGTAAGATCAAAGCAGTACCAAAACCTGTTCGTTCCTTATTCTGTCAGATTGTAACAGCACCGCTTGTGGACTAGGAAACATGCTTGTAGTCTATCAATTAGCTTCTCAGTGTGTTCTTTCTGTTCTCTCTTCTGAAACATTTTTTTTTTAATTTTCCTTGTCATCACAACAAATTTCCAGTAGGGATCAATAAAGAAATCTTAGTCCTTTAAGTCTTTATAAACCCTCCACAACACACTAAGTAACACTTTCCCATTCCCTTTCTTACCCTATCACACTGCTTTGTAAGTTGAAGAGTCATTTAAATTTAAGAAATGAAAGCTAGAATTGAGTAAGTCAGTAAGTAAGGTTCTCTTACTTAATAACTTAGCACTGCTTATTTTAGCACACGTTCACCCATTACAAAGAATAAAAGTTATATATAATATAGTAGACCTTTAGATATAAGTTAGGCTGATAACTCTATACACTGAACCAATATAACAACATGCTAATCAAATGAAGTGATCGAAACATGATGCCACAAAGGCTTTTGGGCCCCACGATGACCTGCTAACCACTGTGAAATAACGCAAACTAGAACTTATGGTCATATTATAACAAGGTCATTTATGATTTTAAAAAAAGATGCAGACAGAGAAATCGATGCGAGGCAGCATTAAAGAATGGATGGGCCTCTCTTGAAAAGAAATTATATTTATTTCCCATTATGCGGAATGCATGACAAGTGACAAGATCATGATGATGATGACAGCCGTATGAGTATGAGGCATATCAATGCGTGACAAGCTATGATTAAATAGCCTATCCTATATTTTTCTTCCTTACCACTCAGTAGATCTAGTGACTCATTACTGTAAAAGCCAAATAGAAGTTAGATCTACAATCTAGATCTAGATTCTACAGTTTTTTTCCCCCTTCTAGTAGTGTTAGTCTATCCATGGAACTAATCCGGTTCCTGTTATTAGTTTTATGGATATTTCCTTAAAGTTTAAAGTGGCGATAATTAGGCTTTTAAAAGATTGCTCTTCTTATTTTTCAAAGACAATGAGTTGACAGATTTCTCATAATTTTAATAATAATATTAGTACATCTAGAATCTATATTATCTAGATTCTAATAATTCCAATCAAAAAGCCCGTTTTTTTTCCTGGTCAATAATTTGTCAGCTATCTACTCCAGTACATCTAAATCTAGTTCCATATGCTAGGACAAATTTGTACAAATGCTCCTTCTTCCCTAGTGCTATAATAATGGCATGGAATGCGTTTCCTGAGTTAGCCAGGAAAACCAGTGACAGCAGAATTCAGGTCATTGGTTAATATGCATGACTAAATGCATGACGCGTAGGACATAATCATCTTCTTTTTTGAAAAATCCATCCATCCATCCATCCCAGTGGCGCTACAGCCCATGGAGGGCTCTGGCCTGCTTCAACACATCCTTCCATCTTCTTCTTCTTCATAATTATAGACTTTCCTAACCTGAGATTTCTCTCAATCTCGAATAGTCGCAGAGATGTAGATCTATATGATATAGAGATCTAGATAGTTTGCTTTTAAAATTGAAAATTATAATGGTTAAGCCCAAAATCAAATATTGTATTTTTCTAATGTTGTTTTTTTTTTTTTAAATTTAAATTTTATCGGTGTTAAAAAAAAAATCCTTTTAATTCCTTTCAACGAATCAGAAATTGTAATATCATGTAGCCAACATTTTTTTTTTGCATTGCGCTTAATATATATTAATTGGCACAATTCTGCTAAACAATAGACTAAATAAGATAAATGTATGTGTGTGTGTTTATATATGTATATATATATATATATATATATATATATAAGATCATTATTAACAAATGACATGTGTATTTATTATATACATTATTTATTTTACTAAACCAATTACTTTTAAATAAGAGAGACAATTAGGAAAAGAAAATTCAATTTGATTTGTTTTAATGGTTGCGTCCCTTTGATGAGATGCCATGAGAGTTCAAGACAAGTCAACAGGACAAGCATCTCGGGAAGATGGACTTCTTGATCTAACATTGGAAAAATGATAAATAAATATTTCCCTATGGACATAATGGTCATATATATTATAAAAACATAATTATTAAATCAAATAAGACATAGTATGTTTAATCTAAAACGAGGCAAGAAAAAGAAAAGGAGCCTAAAATAACTAATATTGAAATAAAAAAAAACAAAAAAAAAACAACAAACACACACAAAAAAAACAAACTAATCTTCGCTGATAGTATTTGGGAAATTACTCACAGCAGCAAAGTTCTCTGCTGTCTCAAGGCGTTTTGTTAATTAGATTTTAGTTGGGATTATCTCGAAATTGTATAGATCTTTGCAATATTCTGGCCACCTTCTAAGCACATAATCATTTTCTTTTTTGAAGTAACGTCTGTATTATATAAGATAAGACATCTCCTTCTTCAGTCAGAAGAGTTCCATCCTGTTTCGCAATGATGTGAGGTTTCATAGCTCTAGCAATTCTGAGGGCCACCAAACAAGAAGCCTCAACGACTGTATTTGCCAGCTGTAAAATCTGGGCTTTCTTGACCCGGTCAGTTTAGGCCTACTGTACGTCGTTGTCGCAAACTCGGATGTTTGATATCACAATGACGTTTCCGATTGTTCGGATTCATTTATTCTGACCCTAGAACTACGTTACCAATGACGCACTGTGCTTTCTCAATTCCTGTTTGAAACTATGTGTCTACATATACACCCTGTGAGAGTGACTGACATCACAGAACTCACTTACCTATAAAATGCTATTTCGTTCTCTTCCAGTACCAATGTTTCCTTTTCTTACCCAAGGCGACTTTAACATCTAAGAGCTGAATAAAAGTGCCTCTTTTCCTGTTGTTAACTTCGGTATCATTGATCATCAAAGAATCCTCAAATCTCCAACATCAACACGCAGCCAAGTTTAAATTTGGTCCTTGCCTGATATATTCTGATCTATTTATAAGGTGGGATGAATCTCACTTTCTGAAATTGACCTTGGGTTATATCATGAGCAGCACGCGCATGCATGACTGGCGACAGTTAACGTTGACATTGACACTAAGCCTGTTGATGACAGACGGGCGGGTGTTGATCCGTAGCTATATACAAAAACATATTAATTCTGGGAAAAATTACGCATTTTAAAGATTACGTCATCAGTCTTTGTGTTCCAATAATCTCTACACTATATATCGATGATTTATGTGCTATGGAATGTTCCTAGGGCAATCAAACTGGGCAAGTTTCCTGATGCCATGAAGCGCGAAATCTGAGATACGCTGTTGGACATAATGTATTGGTCAACACTTTCAGCAGACGGCAGAGTGCGCAGACCCGCCTTTAGAAAATTATTAAAGCAGAAGACTTCCTGAAAGGAATGGAGAATTTTGTAGCGCGCACATTCAGAGCCATCATGGCATAAGTTTAAGGTCAAATAATGACGCTAATGGTGAGATTATTTACTTTGTCTTTGGTAATTCAAAGGTTCTGCATTAAATGATTAGCATATAGTATATGTTAAAATTACATTTGTTGACCCATCGGCTACGCCTTGTATTGTAAAAAAAAAAATAGCACTTTGGGAATCGCTACCACGATTTCCACTACGGTTTATAACATTCGTTGTTCAGCTTTAATACATTTGAAAATAATATAGGTCTAATATAATTTCAAGTTTAGAGGGAAGCAAATCACGCAACACACAATGAGTTTGACACATCCTTAATAGCAGCAGCTAAAACACACAGACAATCACGACAAACTTCTATCATTGACCATAATTTCCTTTTCAACATCCATATCTATTGGAAGTCTAAGGCGTCTCCTTTATCTACAAGACATTCATTCTGTGTGCTGAACTGTGCTCTAGCGCGCCTGTGCAGGGCAGAGTTACAACACTGCCCTATCTTGGAACTTTTCGTCCCGAAACAAAACAAAGCAACAATAACAACAAAGGTCCATAACTGGGCAGTGAAGATTGGTCTGTTCAGGCGGAGATGCATCAGTGGAAACGACAGACGACAGCAAGCATAAGCCCCGCGAAGCCAACTGCACTGTTCTATGCGTGCGTGGCTTTCTCCTTCTCCAGTTTGGCCATATCTGTCTTGGAGCGAGGTTGTGATGACAGATGTCACTGATGCCACATATTTAAGAGTAGTAGTATCGGTCACTATTGTTTGTTTCCAGGGCCGTTGGTCTTAGACGTCGCTTCAGCAGACCCTTTTGATGGACGTCTCGTAAAGTTGTAGCTCTTGTGGCTACTTTCAAGATAATCCTACGTGCCACAGCATCTCTCATCTTTCCCACAGTTGCCCGAGCTATGATCACCACCTGTTCAAATATTATAAGAAATATCTTTATCTATCTCTGATATGTGGTTCAATTAAACATATAATTTCTCTTTTAATATGAGCATTAATATGCGCACGTGAGCGACAATTGTTCCATATTGTGCTGTTTTAACAGCCTTGACAGTTCAAAGTTCATCTACAAGTCGGAATATATTTTTTATCGTTACAAAAAAGAGAAACAGGAGCATTTTTATCGAAAGGGGAAAAGCAGCCATTGGTTTTGTGTCCGTCCGTCACGTTTAGATCTTCAATGCGGAGAATATATTTTTAAAAAATCCGATTTCTTGTTATTGTAGAGGTATTTACTATTGAGAGTAAAGTACAATACTAAGAACGTGGGGTGATTATGTAGTAGACATTTATAATAGTAAAGTTGTCCAAAACTTGACTGTTTCGTGGCTCTGTTTCTTTCTATTCTGATGGATAGTTTCATACTGACAGTGGAATCAGATCAGTCAAAGTATCTGGGTGCTTAATTAAGTCTTAGTATGTTATCAACTTTGTTGATAAAGTAGATGACATTGTTACTTTGTTACAAGTACAGAAAAAAAAACAACCCCACTCTCTAGATCTGGTTGATGGAAGATCGTGACCAAATAGTTGCTGGAGTCTCTGTTCTAGACTTAAGTCCAGCTCGTAATATTTGCGTGTCAGAAGAGATAGTTTGATGGTGACTGTAATACCAGGAGAGAAAGACGAACCAATAAATCTGTCTCCTGCTTCTTCCATATTCTTTCTTTGTCTTTTTATTTTGATTTATTACATCACTCTCTCTCTCTCTCTCTCTCTCTCTCTTTACTCTTTCTTACATTACTTTGTAGTTCCTCACCATTTACTGCTCTCTCTTTCTCTGTCTTATATTTGCACTCTTTGCATTTCCTTTTTATTTACTCCTCTCTCTCTCTCTCTCTCTCTCTTGCTTTTTTTTTGTTTTATATATCCCTCATTTTACTATTTTATCTCTCTATCTCTCCCTCTTTTAATTTTTCTACTGCACCCCCACCCCATTTACTCCTCTCTCTCTCTCTCTCTCTCTGTCTTTTAGTTTTTGTATTGTACTCCCCTCCATTTACTCCTGTCTCTCTCTCTCTCTCTCTCTCTGTCTTTTAGTTTTTGTATTGTACTCCCCTCCATTTACTCCTGTCTCTCTCTCTCTCTGTCTTTTAGTTTTTCTATTGTACTCCCCTCCATTTACTCCTGTCTCTCTCTCTCTCTCTGTCTTTTAGTTTTTGTATTGTACTCTCCTCCATTTACTCCTGTCTCTCTCTCTCTCTCTCTCTGTCTTTTAGTTTTTGTATTGTACTCCCCTCCATTTACTCCCACTTTTTCTTTCTTCTTTTCTATCTTCCCTTCCCCCCCCCCTCTCTGTTTCTAATTGTTTTTTTTTTCTCTAGCCCCTCAATGTTCGTCTTTCTTGAAGTCGTAAGCTCCCATGAATTGTATTCCTTCATTTCTTTAACCTTTTCATTCCACGCGTTCTTTCCTTTCCATTGTTATCTTTCTCTGTATTCCTTCATTGCTTCTCTCTTTAACCCCTTCCTTCCACACGTTCTTTCCTTTCCATTGTTATCTTTCTCTGTATTCCTTTATTGCTTCTGTCTTTAACCCCTTCCTTCCACACGTTCTTTCCTTTCCAATATTATCTTTCACTGTATTCCTTCATTGCTTCTCTCTTTAACCCCTTCCTTCCACACGTTCTTTCCTTTCCATTGTTATCTTTCTCTGTATTCCTTCATTGCTTCTCTCTTTAACCCCTTCCTTCCACACGTTCTTTCCTTTCCATTGTTATCTTTCTCTGTATTCCTTCATTGCTTCTCTCTTTAACCCCTTCCTTCCACACGTTCTTTCCTTTCCAATATTATCTTTCACTGTATTCCTTCATTGCTTCTCTCTTTAACCCCTTCCTTCCACACGTTCTTTCCTTTCCATTGTTATCTTTCTCTGTATTCCTTTATTGCTTCTGTCTTTAACCCCTTCCTTCCACACGTTCTTTCCTTTCCAATATTATCTTTCACTGTATTCCTTCATTGCTTCTCTCTTTAACCCCTTCCTTCCACACGTTCTTTCCTTTCCATTGTTATCTTTCTCTGTATTCCTTTATTGCTTCTGTCTTTAACCCCTTCCTTCCACACGTTCTTTCCTTTCCATTGTTATCTTTCTCTGTATTCCTTCATTGCTTCTGTCTTTAACCCCTTCCTTCCACACGTTCTTTCCTTTCCGTTATCTTTCCTTCTCTGTATGCTCCTTTTCCATTTCTTCCTTTGTATGTTCATTCTTCTTCTTTAGTTCTTTCTCTTTTTGATAATCTTGCATCTCTTGGTCTTTCGATCTTTCACATTGTCTTTCAATATACCGTTCTTAAATCCTCTCCAACGGCGTCGCTAGGAGAGGCTCTGCAAAATAAAGGCGTATGCTACGCCGTGGGTCGACTAGTATGGTTATAAATGAGGTCAGAGTTCAGGTCGGAGACTGAAAGAAGGACATGTGTCTATTGTAGTTTTGGATGGAGTTTGTTTTTTTTATTTGCTGGACATCTTGTCGACTAATAAGTATTTTTTTTTTTTATTATTTTAAAGAAAGCTTATATTGAGTAAAATGGTATCCATTATTTTGAATTGATAGATTTAGACTGATAATAATAAAGTTGTGCGATTGGAAATATTTTAATTGTTTGTTTTTTTTGATTATCGCAACTTTCATGCTTATAGCCAGTGGCGTCACTAGGGTCGGTGTCACCCTGTGCGGTAAGCTCTGATTGTCAACCCCCCCCCCATTTTACCAATAGTCATTACATAGATTAAAAATGTAACATAGTTGAATTTAGAAACATTGAGTCGAATATATTTTCATTATAGATTATTTAAGAGCTCATTAAGGAAACGGTTTTACTAGTGTTGCTCAGGTGCGTCCGAAAGGGCAATTCAAGAAAATTTTTGTCCAGCGAAACATCGTCTTGAAAAGACTGGAAACAACAAAGGAGGTTGATCAGTTTTGTAGATTTCAAAATCACTTTCCATAGGAATCACTCAGAAAAATAGCAAGAAAATAAGGAATCTTGCACCAGTTTGTCCAGATAAAGCGACATCTCTAAAGCTGATCAAGCTGTTATGTCACAACAGACGCTGGAATAATGGAATTCTTCAACATCGAGACGGGTGGGCAGTGGCGTAGCTAGAGTATATGATGCCTGGTGCGGTACCTCATCTTGATGCCCCCCCCCTAAAAAAAACAAAAAAAAACTAATTAATAACATTGCAAAACCTTACTTTTTTGTTCAAAATAATATGTATTCATTAATCAAATATTGTTAATTCAAAAAATCACTTTTACATAAACATACTACAAATGAATTTTACGCGCTTTCTTGCTGGCAAAAGTATAAATAATTTTATCGAAATCAATTTTTTCCACCAGCTCTTGTTAAATGGACAAAATGGCCAAATTAGTGAGTCGTAAATTTGTCATCGTTGATTGCAAGTAATTCCTGATCAGTTTAAGTTTGGAAAAACTTCTCTCGCATGTAGCGACGTTTGCCGCAATAGTCAAAAATAGGCGAATCATGATGACGATATTAGGGACTGAATCATCTAGCTGATATTTTTTTTTAAATTTCAAGAGCTCTACAGGTTTTGGAAGTTCGGAGGCTTCTGATGAAACTGTGACAAACCGTTGAAGCCTCTTTCGCTCCAGCAGAAAATCGTTTTTATCAATGTCGCTAGGAGTACTATCGAGATTGATTTCGACCTGAGGATTTAATAGCTGGGAAGCGACTAATATTCATATCTATCTGCTACATCATGAAGTTGCTCGAATCGGGTGATTATTTCTTGAACAATCCTGTCCAAGGTAGAATAAATTTCCCTTCGTAGCTCTTCTTTGTGTGTAAGTACAGAGTAGTCACTTTTCTCACCAGGCATCTTTTTCTTATGGCCAATACGTTTTTGAAGTTCTGTACTGATTCTCAGATCTGAGCACACGCTTTCGGCAAAGGTAATGCTGGCTTCAGCGATGTCCTCTCGATTACTACTTAAAAATGTCTCTAATGTTTTTAGTTTGAGTGAGCAGTCTCGAATAGACAATCCTTTTTTTTGAAGGTAGACTTGCGCATCATTAATTTCAGTTAATACAGGAGCTCAAAATCCGAGATAGGTGAGAAAATTAAAAGACTAAATAGCAACCAATAATCCACCTGCTTCATATCTAGTCGATGAATTTCCATCTCTGCTAGTTAATGTCTCCAGAGTTTCTATAATTTTATAAAATGTATCCCTAACCGTCTTGACGGCTTCTCCTCTGGCACTCCAGCGGGTCTCAACTAAACATTTAAGGCTAGTTCCGAAAAACCAAGCCTTTGAAAGTTTTCTAGCCTTTCCTTTTGCTGATTCTTGATGTCTATACGCCTCTCATAATTGACTGTCCATACGCTGAACTGTTTCAGATCCTTGAGTGACAAGGTGTATGCGAATATTATATGTGATGACATCAGGCCGATCTCCAGTGTCGTTCAGTCTAGAGTTTATTATCCTGCTTTCTGTATTGTTTACACTGTCTGATGGTTCAGCTTCTTCCATATGAATTTTTGATGATTGTACTAAAGACAAGCTTGTGTGCTGTCCTTTAGTCTCTAGAACCTGCGGTATTGAAGTATTTTCTTCTTTTTCATCATTCAGGATGTCGGCCTCATCATTTTTTTCTTGATTCAATGATAACCATCTTATCTTGCTTTGTTGCTTTTAATTGTTCAGTTAATTCATACCCAATAACAGCTCGCCTATAGTCGGTGGACTCTGGCAATGATGTGACTTGAAATTGTCTCGATGCTTCTTTAGACTTAAGAAATTTAAGAAACGCACCTCACTGCGGTCAAAGAAACTGCTTTATGCGGATGACATTGTCCTCTGGTCAACCGGGAAGAAAGCCGACCAAATACAGGCGGTATTACAAGCAGACCTCCAAACCATCTCCTCGTATTGCGACAAATGACAGATTTAGATAAACGTTGCCAAAACGACCTGGTCCCTGTTCAGCCTAGGAATCGATATTCTTAAGGCTCCATTCGAGCTTAAACTCGGTGGGCTGCGACTCCAACGTGAAAACACGCCAAAATATCTAGGGGTAACCCTGGATAGAAAGTTGTCAATGTTCCAGCACGTCCAGGAAGTTGAAAGAAAAGCCTCGGAGAAGTTAGCGTTACTAAGAAAGCTGGCCAGCACAAAGTGGGGTGCCAAAGCTTACATGCTACGCACATTGTACTTAGGGGCAGTCAGATCACAAATTGAGTACAGCTATAGAGTTCAAGTATATGCAAGTAAAACTGCCCTCGAATCACTCGACCGAGTACAATCACAGGCACTATGGTTCATTTGTGGCACCTTTCGGACAAGCCCAACAAACGCTGCTGAAATCTTAACAAAGGTGGCCCCTTTAAATCTAAGGAGGGAGAGGGCAGTACTTACGGCCTACGAGCGCTACAAAAGGGGAGACTCTAGGCTACCCACCACAATCTTAGTGCAACAGTGAAGAGAGAGGAACCGCATAAAAATGCGATCGTTCCTCCACATTGCGGCCTATTTGTCAAAATCAGCTGGGCTCTCCACTGATAGAATTCCTATTAGAAGAATTAGTACTTGCCCTGCGTGGAGGAGATTGTCGGCCCCACAAATAAACATGTCCCTTATAGGGCAAGAGGGAGCCACCAAGAGGCGATTAACACCTGCCATACTCCAAAACTTGGCATCAGCTACATTAAAGTCCTACCCATCAGATGCCATTTTCTGCTATACCGATGGGTCGGTAATGAGGGGTCCCGATAGATCTGGGTATGGGGCCCTTATAGTCTACACAGACCGGAGAGAACCAGAGATGCCGATTTCTCCGTCTGAGCTTAAAGGGGTTTTGAGGCGCCAGCCAGACTAGTCAGTCTTGAGCACTGTTCATCATTTTATTTACGTTACAGTATTACAATTAACCAGTAAGTAAAAAAAAAAAACTCGTAGAAAAAAAAAAGGTTAGCTTATTTAAAAATATTGACATTACAATAGAATTATTTCCAAAATTAAACTATAAAGAATCATAAAGAAATGAATAAACTAAGACAATTTTTTAGAGCTAGAGTTTAGAAATATATTTGTAAACTCAATATCTAGATTAAACCAGTGGACTAAACAATTAAGTAAAAAAAGGTTGGCCTATCTTCTTCTTCTTCTTTATATTACAGAGCATTGATCAGTGTAGTAACAACATGTACCGTGTGTCCGAAATAGATCTAGTAAATTAGATTGAAACTGTTCTATAGCTTACATTGTATTGAAGAAATAGTCAAGGAGATGAAACAAAATAGCGACATGACTAGTTTATAAATCGTTAGTTCATGTTTAAAATACAGTAGTTTATGTTTGTTCGTGTCCATACAATTAGTCGTTTTTTACTGAAAAGCTCAGGGAAATAGGAAATTAATACACACTGGGGGAATTTTGGTGCCCCTCTCCACTTGGTGCCCTGTGCGGCCCGCACCACCCGCACATTGGCAGCTACGCCACTGCGGGTGGGATCTTATTATTCATTTTTTTATTGATTCATGAGCTGTCATCGACAATCAATAATTGTGCAGAGTTTGAACTTGCACCAAGAATGGGAATAGGGAGCAATAACGTGCAGAAGATTTCAGACAGACAGAGAGTTGATAGAACCCTTGCAATCAAATAAGTCGTCAACCTCAACAGTTTAGTTGGACTAGCTGTCTGGAGCTACAAAATAAACGACCGTGTAACCACAGTACTGCAGACATGTAGGCTTAGACCTAGAAGTGACCTCATTTGACGTCACATATGCACACTTGGCAAGCAGGTATCGAAAATTCGGTACAAGGTCGTCAACCTCAAACATCTCTCTCTCTCTCTCTCTCTTCCTTAAACAAGATGAAAAAAAAACTTAGGTGAGGCTACTGAGGCAACTCCGCATGTATTTGACCTGTGTCCAGCGAACTGACAGACGTCCGCTGATGCAAACACAAGAGCATGTGCGCCAAATGTTATTGTTTGGTGTTGAACTTGGCTTAAACTACGAACAAAAAAAAAAGTCATGACAAGAAATTGAGAACAAAAAAATATGGCCCGTTGATCTAGTTCATGTTGAGCTTAACGGAAGTGACATCAATTGTGCACAAATCAAGGTCACATGTTTGTATGTCCCAAGGTGAATGCGACCATTGCCATTTTATGACGTCAAAGCTGCCACACTAGTCAACCTTTCACGAACCAGAAGTATTAGGACATCTAGTTTGTGTTAGGTCACAATAATCTAATGACATATGCTGTACAAGTCTTTAAGGGAAAGCTGGTGACTGTAGAGTGTCAAAGCAGAATACTGTCAACCTTTCCTCTCGTCTCATTAATGAAGAGCTAGCTTTTAGGTGGGCTTGAAATTAAGACCTACTTGAATTCACCCATGATTTACCTATAGGCATAACAGGCTATAGCTTATACAGAGCTCCCAAGAAATATTATATAAAATCTGGCGTTTATAGGGTCCCAATAGGGCCTCATATCTCCAACAACCTAGGGCTTTTTAAAGTCTCAATCCAACACTGATCCTGAACATACCACTACACACAACACACAATAAGGCATCTATTATTAAGGGATGCGTCGAAGAAACGGTAGAAGCAAGCATGGGAGACTGCCCTTGACCCTGGGATCTGAGTAGGCCTCTCAGTTCGCCCGATCATCCATCCTATTACACTAATAGTTTATAGTCATTTGAAAGTAAGGAGGCGCGGTGGCTGAGTGGAAAAGCGCTTGGCTTCCGACCTGGTTCGAACCCTGGTAAAGACTGGGATTTTTACTTTCGGAATATTTAGGGTGCCTCTGAGTTCACCCAGCTCTAATGGGTACTTGTCATAAGTAAATGCGGTTGGTCGTTGTGCTGGCCACATGACACCCTGTGGGCCACAGAAACAGATGACCTCAACATCACTTGCCCCATAGATCGCAAGGACTGAAAGCTAAGCCTCAGAAATTAGAGTCCTAAGCTTATAGCTTGTGTAGTTGATGTCAAATTCGACTGTAATTTGTAGATCAGATAATTTTAAGTGAACAGTACACCAGGGCCGGCCTTAGGTATGGGCAAACTAGGCAGCCGCTTAGGGCCTCGGAATTGCGGATATAGCAGAGCACTGAGGCTCCTAGGTCTACTAGTCTAGCTCTAAGTCTCTACTCTGATTCAAAGTTTATTATTATGTTTACATCTACTTATTGTTAGATCCTTTGTGTTTTTTTTTTTAAATATTAATTACGTTTTTTTTATATTTCATTTGAGTCCACCAAATTCACTTTGTTTAGGGCCTTCAATTACCATAGGCCGGCCCTGGGTACACCTAACACTTATAGCCTAACTGTGTCCAGTCATGTCTTGGTTTGATCATTCATCGTCAGAACCATGAACTTAATATTTAGAGCTACTTGATTGGAAATTACGTTTAGAGAGTTTGATGAAACACAATCCTAAACGCATGTAGTGTCTTACATTTAGAGAGTTTGATAAAACACAATCCTAAACGCTTGTAGTGTCTTACATTTAGAGAGTTTAATGAAACACAGTCCTAAACGCATGTAGTGTCTTACGAATCTTTCACACACCAACAGTCTTCTCCCAATATGTGTTGAATTTTCTTCTATTTTATTAATTGATTGATTTATTAAATCATTATTTATGTACAAGCTGGTGGTAATTCTTTTAGTATTGTTGCCATTTGACAGCGTATGTATGTTATTTTCTGTTTCTTTTTACCTAATGTAACACCTAACAGATCACCTCAGAGATTAACTTACAGATCACAATAGTTTCTTTGCTGTCATATTATTTTTAAAATTCTATATTATATATATTTCAATGTCAAATTATTGTGAACATGTAAATTATGTAAACCTATTTCATGTCATCATCAGTCAGTATCATTTCATTTCATCATCTGCAGCATTGCCATGGTAGACATACACCCATTAATAGCTTTATACTCACATTCACATCTTATACACAAGAAAAATATTAAAGCATAATCTTTTTTTTTATAAAAAATTGAATTATTTTTTTTTTTATTATAGTTGATATTTAACAAACAAAAGTTTCATATAGCATAATCAATAATAATCATTCATAATTATAAGACAAAGGAAAATAATGCGCCAGCGCGGTGTAAGCATTAAAGATAATGTGAATCTATGGCACCATAAAATATAATGACTAGCGACTTGACTATATAAAAGACAGGTTCCGAGCTGTCAGGGGCATTAACTGCTGTCAGCTTCATAACATCAGAAGTCAAGAAATAAAAATTTTTTAAAAGCACCTTGTAAGCAAAATAATTTTTTTGAAATCATAAAAAAAAAATGTCTATAATTTTTGAACCGGGAATAAACATTGAAACAAACTAAATAAAATAAAATGCATCAAAGTAATTTACATAAACATTTTTTTTTAGGAAACAAGCCAAAATTTTTGTTTTGAAGTAAGAAATGAACAGTGATCAACTCATTGAAAGCCAAATTGTTTATTGGAAGACATTATTGGTTCAAACAGTGAAATAACTGTATTCACAAAGAAAACTCTGGCTAATTTATATTTAAGTAGCGGTTCTAAAAACATAATAATACAGAAAAACATTAACTTTCTATGAAAAACCACAATGGACCAGATTGGGCAGTCCAGCTGCGAATGTGTAAAAAAAAATAATAAAATACCATTAACAAATGTTTAATGAGCTTGAGATAGTTAAAGCTACCTGCCTTTTGTTTTGCTTTGTTTTGAGTATTGAATCAGCCGGTAACCAGTACCAATGTAAAACTAATACACTACATGTATGTGTAAAGGGATTGGTGAAGAAAGAAGAATATGTACTGCCATTGAGGAAAAAAACATAGAATCTTGTTTGATAAAAACATAAGAGTTTTGTTCTATATTACCCACTTTGTTATTTGGATTACTTCTTTAAAAGAATTACTCCATTTTTATCAGTTAATTTTTGACAACATTTACAAGGCATTAGATTTGTGTGTCCAGAATATTTTGTTTTTCAGCTTTCAACAAAAAAAATAATACAGTAACAGTAAGTTCTATGTACATAGCATGCTTTAAATAGAAGAATTGGCACAGTGAATTTATGAGATATTGAAAAAAAAAAAAAAATCAAATATGAACAAAGAAACAAAAGTTTCATTTGCCAGTTTTTTTGGCAAGTGAAGGTCTCAGAGTGAGGTGTTACAAAATACTCACAGTGTCAATAGGACCAAAAGTCTAAAGAGCACTTTGGTATCACAATCCTCTAATGAAAACATGGCATGTTGGACCAGCAACAATCCTAGTTTTTAATTATATTCTTTCAATTAAATAGAAATACTGATTGAAATAAGTTCCTATATTGTTTTTTTTTCTTTAGTTCTAATAGTAAAAAGAAAAAAAAAGAGCACTTTATAGAACATGGAAATAACAAATTTGTTCACAATGATTCAAAACTATGTCTGAAATTTAAAAAAAAATACATTGACAAAATGAATTGTTTTAACTGTAAATGTATTATTCTTACTAAAATTACCCTATCATTTGTCATTAACCAAACCGGTTGTTGAACTATAGATAAAAAAATGAAATTTGGCCTCATTAACATTTGAACTAAGACTCGTTATGGGAGACTTTGTTTCTTTAGTGCAAGATTTGTTGCATAGAAACAAAAAAATATAAAAAATATTTGACATAAGGCCCAAAGCTTGCAGAAGAAATCATGCAGAGTACTTTGGATTCTAAGTAAAGTCTTCTATTTATTTACAATGAGAGTTTCATTCGTTTGGTTGTAAGCACATTTTTTGTTCATTTATCTTTCGAATTTAGTTTCATTTTGTTATAATGAATCGTGAGAATATTTTCTAGAACTTTCTTACAGAGTTAATGTAATGCTAAATATGAACATAATGAGTGTACATAATGAAATAATGAAACAAAATGGAGCAACATTTCCCCTCCACTGGCTCCCTGCTTGAGAACTCAGGGCCAGCCCAAGCATCAGGTAGGAGACCAGTGGGAGTCTATCACACATTAGACACATCAGTGTCACCAAAACTAGACATAGATCTGTGCCAGACAAATCCTATGTGCTAACTGAGGGCTGTGTTTCATTCAATAAAATATAAACAAAAAGTGAGGGGGAAAAAATTAAAATAGCATAAATCGTTACACCAACTGGCAACCAGGTGATACACTACAACTATGTTGTGGAACGTCACAGTCATGGCTATGACACATCAGGACACACTGGTTTCTAGGCAAATGCCAAGGTGGGCAGAACTCTGTGTCGAAAAGAAATTTACAGAGTACAAGCTTCTTTTTTTTTTAAAAAAAAGAGCATTTTGTTCTTAAGACAAAACAGCATCTACAGGAACGATTTACTGTTGAACAATTCTGGCCTCCCATCACAGTCAGCAATGGCTGGAGTAAGAGAAGAAAGATTTTCTGCTCAAAATGAACATCATGAGGAAAGTTCAGGGTATGTTCAGATGTGCCTCTTCATATGCAGAGACAGGTGGTCACTTCTGGAGAATGCTCGCTCACATAGATGACACTGGAATGGCCTGTCTCCTGTGTGCTTCCTGTAGTGCCTTGTCAGCTCGTCAGATCGAGCAAACTTCCATCCGCAGCCTTTCCATGTGCAGTGGTAGGGCTTTTCGCCTGTGTGGGTGCGAAGGTGTGCTTTGAGGTGAGAGCTCTTTGTGTAGGTCTTGTTGCACCCTGGGTGGGAGCAGGAGTGGCTTGTCTGGCGCTTGCGACCCCAAGTGCGTCGGCCACGCTTCTTGGGCTGGGCAGTAGATGGGTCCAAGGTCTGCTGAGGAAGCATAAGGTGCTCAAGTTGGGGAGAGGATGGCGGGGTGATAAGCTGGTGAGATCCATGGTGCTGAGAGATATGGTGGGGTGAAATCTTGTCCATTATGTGCTGTGGTCTCATGACCATCTGTTGATGGGGGTGGCCCATGGGGAACATTGGAGACATGGGGTTCATCTTGATGTTGTGCATCCCAATGTCTTGGTTGTCAGGGGAGGAGGGCGGGGAGAGGTGGCTGCCGTGCATGGCGAAAACCATATGTGGGTTCTGAGGTGGAAGCTGATTGGATGGCACCACTGTCAGAGTGCCCCTGTAGGATGTGCAGGACTGAGGCATGGGAGGGAATTCATGCTTTGGAATCTTGAAATCTGTCATAGAGTTATTGTTCATATGTTGAAATGGATTGTGCTGTTGGTGCATCATGGAGTTGGAGAGAGCTGAGCTGGAAGAGCTAAGAGATGCATTGCTGCAGGAGACTGAAGGGATATTACTGCCCATGACCTGCATGTTCATCATTACCATATTGTTGTTCATGTCGTCATCAAACTTAATGTCTGGAATATTCAGGAAGGGAGATGAGAGGTCTGGCATGCTGATGTGGCCAGGCTCAGTTTTGACTTTGGCGAACCCATCTTCCAGTGGGTTGCCGTCAGCCGTGTTGTTCAGAATGAAATCAAGGTCCAGCAGGTCATCGTAGATGTTCTCCTGGGGTTCAGGGCTGCTGCTGGTGTGACTGACCACAGAGTCGGGGCTGCCAATGGACATGGCCTTGTGGCTGGGGCTATAGGGACTCAAGTTGGAAAAGGTGCTGCTTGGAGTCGTGCTCAATGAGCTGGGAGACTCTGGCGCCCCCAGGGGTGAAACAGGTGATAGCTTATTGGCGTTTTCATTAAGAATGTTAATCATACTTGTCTCGTATGGTGTGTTGTCTGGGTACAGAAAATTCTCAACGTCTGACCAGGTCTAAAAAAAACAACAAAAACAAATATAAGTTAAACAATATAGTTTACTTACACATGATAGTAATAATGATAATTAACATTATAAATAATACAAACTATCAAAAAATCGACACTCGAGAAATCCATTTTTATCAGAACCGATAGACACAGAGTCAATGAAAACAGTAGAGGTCTGTCTCCAAGTGACATGGATTCGTTAATGTTCACATTCTGAGTTTCTTAGTTCTTTTATATGAGACGAAACCCCCCCCCCCCCGTCCTCCCTAGCGGTTTCACCTGCTCCAAGCAGCATCAGTGTATTAAATCATAGCTCGCGTGTCACAGTGTCAGAGCTAGCAAATATAATCAGATTATTGGACTATGGGATCAATATGAGAAAAGTTATAAATACTGGTATCCAAACTCCCGAGTTCTTGTTTTCATTCTCATCTCACAGTTAGGGTTTACCCAACTCTTTGGATCTTAGAAATATGTCCATTAGATTAGAAACAATTCTAGATCTAGAACTGAATACACTGTTTTAAATGTAGATCTAAAGGCTACTCTAGAGACTAACTAATGGGCTTAATTTTTTTCCAGCCCAAGTTCTAAACTACATTTATTGTTACAAATATTTTAGTTAGATCTTCTTTAAATATTAAAATGTAAAAAGACTTATGGAACTAGCTTTTCGCAATTTAGTTTTATGTATTTATTCATTACACAATTATAAACACACACAGTTTGGTCAACTTTTCCCAATTCAAATAGATCTAGTGGCAGAACTATTACATTTGTTTCTGAAGTGAATTGGCAACTTTTTTGGCGCGCCTTAGCGCGAGTCGCGAGTGAAAAGACGTCGGCCTCGTCACTGAGCGCGCGATTAGACGCGGATGCCACAGGGCTAACTGACCTAGATCTAGATCTATCTACTGTATGTATTGCAATAATAAAAAAAAAAATAAATAAAGGGAGGCATGAGAGCGTAGGAAAACAGGGGGGAAAAAGGTTTTGGCTCTCTTGTTAAATAATCGTAGGACTTTTTATTTGTATAATCTGCTTTTTTTATACTTCAAAATAATATCACTTTTTTTTTTCAATAAACTAGTAGTCAACCAAAAGAACTAAGTCTAAAGGACTCTAGATATCGCCTAAAGGCTATTTAAAGCAGGTTATGTATCGTCTTTAGCTGATTGGTTGGCTATATTTAAACATTTATTTATAGACTACACAACACTATTGAATCAAAGTAAATAACTGAATTGTTCTTTTATAAACATTACAATGATACAAAGCAATCTTTTTAAAAGTATGCTAAATAGGTACAAATTGGAGATTTTAAAAAATGCTTAATAAACAGACACTGGCCAATTTATTTTGATGTTTTGGCTTTTTTTTTTATAAATATACATACCGCTCACATCCCTACATACAGAAACAACAAAAACAACCTACATTAAATCAAGTTTTAAAGTGCACTTAAAATTGGTAAACTTTGTTGTGCATCCATACTATCTAGATATAATACTTACATTATGGTAATCCATAATATCGTCATATTTGGGCAAAATGCTCATTCGTGAATCCATTGATGTGTCGAACGATTTGGTCATTGTATAAAAAATGCTTTAAAAATTAAATACAAAATTACACAAGTCTTGCACTCATGCATAAAATGTCACTTGTGAAGGCTTCAATTGAAAAACTAAAATCTCACACAAGAAATCACACAAAGTATAAAACTAAAACCCAAGTCTATAAGAGCGTTTAAGCCAAATGCTATTCGTTAACAATCTAATTCATTTGACCACTGCTGAAACTAAAATGTGCTCTTATTTTATTCGACTAGGTGCGCGCTGATTGGCGGATAAAAATAACTCGCCTATATAAAGAGACGAGCAAAGCATTCAAGCTTCATACGAGAAAAGAGCGTTGCACGGTGATGTTGGTCGTCTGCTGAGATAAAGTTTAAAAAAAAAAAAAAAAGCAAACCCGGTTTAGTGGAATTCCCACGTTTGAATTGGGGCATAGCAGTGATATGGGCCCGTCATTTCCAATTGACGTCACATTATTCTAAAGGTCCTCTCATCAATGGCGGGTTGCTAGCTCTAGAGTTAGTAAACATGAAATAACATTCCCAGTACGAACACGAAGTTACGGAGACATAACTGGGATAGGACTTCTTCCCCCCCCCCTCCCCCTTTTTTTAAAAAAAACTTTGTAAACAAGTAATGGGATGGACGTAACATTTTGTTTGAAACTAAAAGCGAAGTAGAAAAACAGTTTCTAAAGACCATTACTGTGTTACAGTCTCAACAGGACTTATAGCGTAAAATATTTCTAAAACGTGTAATATTTATCAAATTGTAAAAAGATATTTAAACAAAAAAAAAACAAATTTGCGAAGCTAGGCGAAGTCTAGCCTAATTGTATCAATTATTTCGGATCAGTCAAGGTATTAAATTTGTAATAGATCTTGACCAACTACAACAAATCCGTGCGATTAGAAATATTTCTACCAATTGTTTTTGTTTCATGCTTTGGCTTTCTCAATTCGCCAAGATCCCATCACTTATCTGGACCACTTGGGAAATTTAAAAAAAATGGGGGTGGGGGAGAAAGAAAAGGACATCTGGGTGAACTTTGCCGTAATCAATTTTTTAAGGCATCTAAATAAATTATGTCTTTTATATAGCGCCACTTTCATGCTTATAGCATGCTCAGAGCGCCTTGGTCCAATCTCAGGTGTGGACCAGTGGGGCGGGGGGGGGGGTTATCTAGGAGAAGGTGCCTTTAGGCGCTCAGTAAACACAACTCTGCCCGAGTCGGGTGCCGAACCTCGAGGCCCCTTCAAAGGTAGCCAAGCCAAGCTAAGTTCAAGCGCAGCAAGCCTCTCGACCACGCTTCGAATTTTGAAGCCGACATTCTAACCACCCTGTTAGTGAGCTGCCTATGACAATAGAAGACTGTATACAGAGGCGTAGCTAGGGTGGGGGAGCATTCCAAAATCCCCCCGGGGCCCTACTTGAGGAGGTCCCCCAAATGGCTATTTTTTTTTTACATTAAATATTCAATACTACGCAAAGTGCAGGGGCCCCCAAAGTGGTCAAGCTCCCCCCCCCCCCGGGCCCCCAAATGATGGCAAATTCCTAACTACGTCACTGTTTATATAGCTATGTATTGTTCATTTCAAAGTAGCTTTAAAGCGGTGACCATAAAGTGAACTAATTCAGCATATACCACCACTTCAATCGAGTACGATTTCTTTCCCTTGTTCGAGATACCAAACAAAATAATTTGGGTTAGGGGGTGATTAAATAATTTGTCAATTTTTTTTTAATTGATTTTTGTGTTGGCATGTAAAAGAAATAATTGTGTAAAATTTCAGTTAGATCCCAGATTGGGTGTAGGAGAAATAACGTGACCAAACCTTTCACAAGACAGACAGACAGACAAAGTGAGTTGATATAAGCTTTGTAAAAATAGAAAGAAATCATCAGTGGTAGGTTTTCAAACAATACGATTTGAGGCAGGAATAGCCAAAAAAAAAAAAAAAGGCATGAAAGCCCCCCCCCCCCCTCAAAAAAAAAAAAGAGGCATAAGCTCAGAAAAAAAAAAGTTAATTTTGTCACTAAGAAGTATTTCTAGTTAAGGTTAGTAAAGTTCTCACAGAGATCTATAGGGTCTCTAAGAAGTATTTCTAGTTAAGGTTAGTAAAGTTCTCACAGAGATCTATAGGGTCTCTAAGAAGTATTTCTAGTTAAGGTTAGTAAAGTTCTCACAGAGATCTATAGGGTCTCTAAGAAGTAGTGACCTAATGGTCTTTGTTATTGTGGCCAAAGTTTAAAGAGGGTACTGTGTAACCAGCACAATGGCTATTTTTCTCCACATTCTTCAGTCAAGACCCACATTCATATTCAAGTTATATTATAAGGCACCACCCCCGAGTTATGTAGACAAATGTTTTAAGAACGTCTGGAATGAGTCAATGGCATGTCAACATAGCAACATTACACTTACAGTCTTTTTTTTTTAATTAACAATCAAGAATACCACCATTAGGTAGGACAGTCTAGGACTGTATGTTTGGTAGGACAGTCTAGGACTGTATGCTTGGTAGGACAGTCTAGGACTGTATGCTTGGTAGGACAGTCTAGGATTGTATGCTTGGTAGGACAGTCTAGGACTGTATGCTTGGTAGGACAGTCTAGGTCTGTTTTTTTTTATTCTAGGCCTGTCTAGAGTGTTTCTTTGGTAGACCTATCTAAGGCTATATGTTTGGTAGGCCTGTCTAAGGCTATATGTTTGGTAGACCTGTCTAAGGCTATATGTTTGGTAGGCCTGTCTAAGGCTATATGTTTGGTAGGCCTGTCTAAGGTTATATGTTTGGTAGGCCTGTCTAAGGCTATATGTTTGGTAGACCTGTCTAAGGCTATATGTTTGTAACACTTTTCTAAGGCTATATTTTTTGGTAAGCATGCCTAATGCTGTATTCTTCTCTAACTTGTGTACTGCTTGATGTCCTATGTTTTGATGGTTTGACTGCTAGATGTATGGATGTACTTCAAGATGGGAATATTTCCGCTGTGAATGTGATATGCACGTATAAAGTAGAAATACTGGTGTACAATAAAATGTTACATTCATTCCGAAGAATCAAGTATGAGAAATGTAAGAGGAGTGACTGAATGTGTAAAAAAAAAGTGAGATGAATAATGTTCTGCTTTCTCGTGTAATTGGAAAAGTTTAATCAGGCTAGTTTTCAAACATGTCGGATTCATTTTTTTAAAGTGTATGTTGGAAATAAAAGGGACAAAAACAAACAAACAAAACAAACTAATATGTTATTTTGTTTGTATGCTACCTTATTGTCTCCTTTGATCTCTCCAGTTCCTTTAATATACTTAAAAAAAATGTATATGCATACGTCTCATGCATTTTTCAGATGATCAACATCATGGTCCGTAGTTAAACACTCTGATCACCTTCTTTCTCTGTTGTTGTTTTGTTAATGTTGGCCAAGTACGAATATACTGATCTTTTAAAATGAACACAAATAAGTTGTCTACCCTGTCTCTTAGTAGGGCCGGCCTTATGTATTTGGAGGCCCTTGGCGAAGTGACTAGGGTAGCCCCTCATGAAATAGAAAAAAAAAATTAAGACCAAAAAATACGCACTATGCCTTCCTGCATCTAACTCTAAATGAAGAAGTAAGTTCAATTAAAATAGCGCTCTGTAGAACGTTCTCTTATCGTTCCGTAAACTTCTTCAACAAAGTCGTACACATTTCATACATTTTTCAGCTCGATTGAAATGGAGAAACAATGGTCCTTTTAATATATGTAGTCTAACAAGTAGATCTAAACAATGGTCTTTTAATATATGTAGTCTAACAAGTAGATCTAAACAATGGTCTTTTAATATATGTAGTCTAACAAGTAGATCTAAACAATGGTCTTTTAATATATGTAGTCTAACAAGTAGATCTAAACAATGGTCTTTTAATATATGTAGTCTAACAAGTAGATCTAAACAATGGTCTTTTAATATATGTAGTCTAACAAGTAGATCTAAACAATGGTCTTTTAATATATGTAGTCTAACAAGTAGATCTAAACAATGGTCTTTTAATATATGTAGTCTAACAAGTAGATCTAAACATTTTTGAACAAACTTTGAATCATAATCGAGACCTGTGCGAGGCCCCCAAAAATCGGAGGCCCTAGTTTGCCTATGCCTAAGACCGATTCTGCTCCTAGAGTTGCCAACAAAATGGGTTACCCTTTATTCTGAAGATGATATGAACCATTTCAGATCTAAGCAACACAATTAGGTACAATATTCGATGGAAGGACACAATGATGAAGAGAAACTTATAGTAGCAGAGAATAATCATAAGTTTCATATTACGTTTTTGATTATCCCTACCCAATTTTCCCATAGGAGTACACAGGGTTATGATTCAAGTCTTATCAGAAACCTACTAAGACATGATTGTAAAATTATAAGCTTTAAGAAATATTCCATTGGACTAGCAAAAAATGTTTTATCTAAACAAAAATTGTGTGAACAATAAGAGTTAGACTACGTTCTTACGACTTTTGTATGTTTGCGTAATTTTTTTAAGCACCATGACTAAGAAAAATTCAAACTGAAAACGAAGAGTCTGTGTCAACTCTGTAGTAGTTAAAGAGACATAAAATGCCAACTCAGAGCGAGAAAATGTACACAGTAAAAGTGTAAAAGGAATCAGTGCTACATTGCACGCAACTGCATCTATTTCTGAACCTACTTCAGACTTGATTTGTTTGAAGCTTTATATCACAATACCCTAAATCGTGACAGCGCAAAGCGCCATAAAGTTTTTTTTTGGTTGACGATGGTCTCTCTCCCGAGATTTGTGTTTATGATCTGACGTCACATATAGGCCTTCCATACAAGTGGGCCATACGTGGAAAACCCCGGATGTACATACCCTCCCTGCTGCCGTAAGTTTGCGGTGAAGCCTTCAACCTTTCCCTCCCGGGTTGTTGATTTAAACATACAAAAGACTTTCCCTCAACATTTTTTTTAAACGTGGGAGGTTGAACTTCCGACGAGAATTTGGACTACTAAAAAAATCTGGGGCATTTAAAGAATCGAAACAAAAAGGGCGTTTGGGTGCGGGGAGGAGGCGGATGCATGCAAAAAAAAAAAAAGTACACCAGAAAAGTAAGTAACACATTAGGGTTAGAACATCATGTAGGATCCGAAAAAAAAAATTTAAGCGGCCAGCGAAATTCACGCAACCTTTTGCCAGTAAAACGCACCTATTAAATTTAACAATAAGTCTGAAGGTAGCTTAAATGTCATGATCATAAGATTAAACAAGAAAAAGGGAGTCTGTGTGCAATATAAACTCATTGACAGCCCTTGTGGGTCAATAATACTGACAAGGTAAATTACAATTCATTTTATGTCTTAGTCACATATAAGCTGTAGTTAACGCAATTGACCTTTTAAAACTTTTTTTTTTTAAATCGGATATTCAATCACACCTTTTGGTTTCATAAATCTGACAAGCAGACAGACAGCTAGATACTATATTCCCAGGACGAAGTAAAAATAAAACCATAAAAAAAACAACTGTACAATATAATTTGCTTAATTTGAGCTTCAGTCTTCAAAGGATTTCAATCCCTGTCGGAAATTTGTTTTTCATTTAAAGGAGGACAATCAACATTTAATAAAACTTATAAAGACTTATATAGGGTCTACTGAAGACATTGATGCTACACTAGTGAAACATTAATGTTACTCCACGAGCACGTTCATTTTCTCAATCGAAAACTTGCCAACTAACCAACAAATGACATCCATTCAGCAATTCCTCTGATCTTCCTCGACGATTTCTAACTTACTAGAAATACGATGGAAGGAGAAACACGGGGGTGGCAGACTTGGACACGGTGTACTATAACTATTATACCATGACCCGTAGACAGGTGCTCCAAGGGGAGACCATTAGAAGTAGAAAAAAAAGTAAGACTACCATAACTCATGAAAACAAGGATATTAATTAGCATTGCCGCCAAGAGTAAATAAATGTTTAGTGGAAAGGTAAACTATTGTTTGGATATGGAGCTCTACACATTACATAAATAGTCTAAAATGCCTTGTCTTTCGCTATTTATTTCCAGTTTTTTCACTTTTTACAAACTTTTTCTGTATCTTTCTTGTATCTCTTATATTGTTTGGATATCTGCAATAGATAATATAACAACACATACATATTAAAGTGTCATCAAATTTTGCCTAGTAGCTTAAAGTAATTTTACTTTTATATAGAAATAAGCGAAGTCAAGGGGAGATAAACCTAAAATACATAATTACGATTGGTGATGAATTTATAACTAATCGATTAGTTTTTGATTTCTCGATCACCGAGCAGTCATGAGAGACTAAATATGTGAGTCACTAGAGACACTCGCTGTATGACATGGAGAAGTATTCGGTGTGTAGATAAAATCACATTATAGATTGGATTCTATGATGTACTTATGATGACACAGGTTCCATTTCTAGATGCGGGACAGGTTCAAATGGTACAGGACCCCAAGTTAATTCATTCTTATGAGCCAGTCACCTGTAAAACCTCCCCCCCCCCCAATTAATCACAGACCACTCTCTACCACCACATCTGGGTGAGTACACTGCGCCAACTACGCGGGGGGTTTCAATAAAGTGGTTGAGTAGCCTGCTCACACCAGTCAGCTCCTAGTACTCACTTTTTGAAGACGCAACTTACTGGTTTCTAGAGTTTCCTCACTCCTTCCTCTTTTCTTTACCATAAACACACACACACATACACACAGAGTCACACACACGCACTAACAACAAAATGGCGGGAAACCACTAACTTAATAGGAACCAGAGGCGTAAGCCCTTAATGCTGTTAGCGCGAAATTGATGCCGATCTTGTTTGTTAGGCCTAGGAGGGGGGGGGGCACACTCAAATGTGGCTCTGTTTTATTTGAGTCTTTGGTACCGACGTCGGCGGACGCTATTGAAGTCATTGGGTCTCTAACAATAATGCGTCGGGCTGAATATGTGACTTTACTGATGTGGTACTTGTGTGGTCCACCACATACACTTTACGTTATGTGTGGTCTATTTGATTTGCCGTGGCAGCGCTTATTGATGACTTTGTGTTATGTTATCACTGTCATGGGATGGGGAGAGAGAGACTTGCTCACTGACATATATATGTTAAATTTACATACATAGTTCTTTCTCTCGTTTTTCTCTTTATCATTCTCTCTATTTTTGCCTTTTTTTCTCTCTTTCTCATTCTCTTTCCCACTCTCTTTATTTTCTCTTTCTTCTTTTTTTCTCTCTTTCACTTTCCTTTATCTCTTTTTTTCTCTCTATTTTTTTATTTGTCTATAAATCTCCCACAAAATGAATATATATAATTTCGTAATTAATGGTTCTCACTGTTGGTCTGGTCACTGAGGTCAGATAAAAGTAAAAGTTGGTCAGGAAAATAAAAAGGGAGAAAATTCTGGAATTCATGAGTCCAATATGTTGGATGCGTGGACTAGTTGAAATGAACCGCTTGGCTACCTATGAAATGGGCTCGAGTTCCAATCCCGACTCGGGCTGTGTTTTCTGAGCTCCTAAAGGCAGGACTGAAACCTTCTCCGAGATTCGTCTTCCCCCCCCCCCTTTTTTTTCTCTCTTTACAGACAGACACACACACACACACACACACACACTCTCACACACACACACATACACACACACACACACACACACAAACAAAGTATTGTATCTGTAGGAGGAGGAGAGTTGCGCTACAAAAAAAAAAATTAATTTAAGGAGAGAAATAATAATTTAGACCAACACAAAATAATTGTTAACATCTTTTTTTGTTTAGCTGTGAATACCTAAGAACAACTGACTATTCCCATTTTTATTTTTCTTGGTCAGGGTGGAGGGTGATATTTCTCAAACTACAGCGCCCTTACAACAGGGAGCATTTAGGCTACTTGAATGTATAGTTCTAAAAGGATTCTTATGTTATGGAGCCTATACAAGTGATATCTAGGCCTTGGTTTTTCCTTGCCTATATTGTTTCCTAGTGTAGACCAGTGCGTGAGAGCAGTTGTCTGCTGAAGTGTAAGTGTGCCTATGTGGTAGCGTGAGCGAGTCATCGCGGAAGTGTGTGTGTCTGAGATAGCGAGAGAAAGAGAAGGGGAGGTAACAAAGCCATTGAGCTATTGTTAGATCAAGGATCTGCTCAACAGGTTACCTCCCCCCTCCACCCGCTACATCACTCCAAACCTGCATCCAACATGGCCGACGCCACCACATCAGCCACTCGAGATGGAGGCCGAGGGCTGAGCCCGTAGACGCTGATATAAAAGAAATGGTGAGTAAAAATAGTGTCAGTCTCACACACGGTGGGCCAGAAGTCAGGCGATGATCCGTTTCTTCGTTGCATAGCCGCTTGTCATTACCGCATGCGTCTGTGGATAAGAGAGATGCATGCATAGTCGAATTACGAGCTCATTTATTTAAGAGACACTCATGTATGAACAGACATACCATGTATATAGGAAACAGAACATACAATAAGGTTAAAATGTAAACTTGGAAAGTATATGTAATAACAATTACTAACGAATAATACAAAAATTCAAATCCTGAGATATTTCATTAACATTAACATATCAGATGACCAACTTTTAGATTGCTAGAATCACAAATAAGCATATAAGATATACCACATTTAGATTGGTAAGGACACATTGCAAAGCCCTCAGGCCCCTCGACAAAAGAGGACTCGATCGCATCACGAGCGACAAACTCTACTAGAAAGTAGAAACACATAAATGACTAAAGAGGACATCAACTCTACTAAAAAAAAATATGATAAATAATTGAATATGGAACTCAAAGATAACAACGAGACAAATAGACAAATTCTATTTTCCTTTTCATGAAGTATGCAAATTAATTTTATTTCAATTAGTAAATTTATAATAAATAAATCGAAATAAGCACTTTTTTGGGTTAAGACAACATTGTTATTCAAGAAAAAAAATTTATATAGGGTATATATATATATATATATATATATATTGCAATCTGAAAGACAAAGTTGTTTTGATATCCTATTTGTACCAAAGATTTACGAGTCTGTTTCAGATGTTTTGTATTGTTCTTAACTACTGTCCAGCACTAGTTCTCACTTTGTGCATCATGACACCTTAGTGCCAGACTGCAGACAAGTCGTTGAAGACTTTTTTAAAGACACAGCTTAGAATTTTAGGAAAATGGAAACATAAATGATATATATATAAAATAAAAGAAACAGCAGTTTAGGTGTCCTTGCTGTCTACCATTTTCCCAACATTAGATATTCGGTGAAAAAAATGCAGTACAAAAAAGATAATGATCTATAGACAACACAGAATATAGATTATCTCCCATTGATTCGGTCTCCTTTCAATGAAACCAACATTTTTCTTTGTCAAATACCCAGTTCTTTCATTTCTTTCTATAACGCTATGCAAAATATTTGACATACCTCAGAGTCTAGAGGAAAAAAATGTGTAGACTGTAACTAATGTACATAAGTAGCCTGAAAATAATGCATAGTCAAAGTAAATATGAAACTTATGAATATGCCCTAACTGGTAAAAAGCGAGACATCTATTGGTTGTTTCACAGGCCAATGAATTACACTCTAATGAATAAGACTAGAAAAAGGTTGTGAAGCTTAAATCAATATTATTATTTAAAAAAAAAAGGTATAACATTGCGCATGAGGATGTCCGCTTGACACTTATGAAAAAATGTGTAAATCCGCAGAATCGAAAAGAGGTTTTTAAAGAGTATCAATTTTTCTACATCAAATACCCATATATTTCAGGCCATTGCCTAGCGTCTATATCAAATAGTTCCTCACATACCACTGGTAACATCCCAAAGGTCGATGTATGGGAACTTACCATGTAATATAAAGTCCTACCTAAACCAAAGTGTCCCGATGTCGATCTGGAATCTAATGTATCTATGTATACAGAATAGGAGCAGATTTTGACAAAAAGTGTAATGGGAAATAGACTTCTTAATGTCTCAATTGGCCTAGCAATAAGGAGCTGAAGACGTGTGCAGTCAATCTGAAAGGAACCAAAACCATCAAATTAAAAAAAAAAAAACTTTGTCTGAAAGATCGAGAAAAATCTGGAACCGCAGCCTCTCAGAACTAACGTGGGTCTAAAACAGTGGAAACTGCAGGCTCTCAAAACTAACGTGGGTCTAAAACACTGGAAACTGCAGGCTCTCAAAACTAACGTGGGTCTAAAACAGTGGAAACGGCAGGCTCTGAAAACTAACGCTGATCTAAAACAATGTTTCCAAACTTTTTTCCTTAACGGAACATTTCGCACATTCTGAGTATTTGGCGGAACACGTTGCTTATTGTTTTTTTTTTAGAGAGATGAATTCACGTGGTGGCCTACTTGTTATTTATTCCAGTAGTTCGTGGAAGACCTGTTCAAACCTCGCGGAATAGGGTTAGGCGGAACACAGTTTGGGAAACACTGGCCTTTAAGATTAAGAACTCCAGCTTCTCAAAACTAACGTAGGTCTAAAAGATTGAGAACTGCAGACGTAAAAAACCCAAGAAGACACAAGAAAGCTACCCACATCCCCTGATTTAAGTTAAGACTTCCGCTTACGTCTAAGTGTCGAGCAGCAAACAGCGGCACATAATGCACCCACCCCACCCCACCCCACCCCCTTTTTTATTTTCCCTATCAGCTCGGGAATGATGAGAGCTTTCTGTTGATGACATTACGTATTGAAAGGTAAAGTAAATGATGGGGTGGGGGGGGGTTTCTAACGTTTATGAAATATGGGGCAAGGGACTCTAACATTTAGGAAAAGAAGGAAGGGACAGGACTAAAGAAAAAAGAGAACAGTATAACATTAACTAGAGTTAAAAAAGAAACTTTTATTATGACAAATTAAAAAAAAAAACTAGTCCTATTCAATGTTACATCTTTTCTTGACTTGGCGGTGCGGTGTAACTCTTCCTTGTTAAATGTTCAAAGATCTATATTTATTTAGTTCAAGTATTTATTTACCTGAGAATAGTTTTACTTTCATTTCTTCCAAACGTTATGGAAACAAAAATTGCTTGTCAACCCAAGCGTCTATGTTCGATTCCCATAGTAGACCACCCAGGTACCCTAAAGCTTATACCCCCTCCCCTCATCTCAGCATACCTCTTGCATCAATTTCTGCAGTTTGAAAACTTAAGAGAGCGGAGATAATGAAAAGAGTGAGTAAAACCTCCCAGGAACCTCTCACAAACCTCCCACGAACCTCTCGCTGAGAACGGAAGAGATAAATATGGAGACTAGGCCGAGAGTGTCAAGTCCCCAGGTCTTGATTTATGACGTGTCATGTTACGATTACATAATCTATTCAACGTTTCCTGATATGTCAAGGATGTCTCATTCGATTAGACACTCGCATAATTTATCGACAATTAGAAGCTCTATTTCTTTACAGGAATACTCGATGCGAATAAGATGCAGTAGTGAAGACAATGGAGACATATGTCCATAGATCTAAAAATATTTTCAAGGTGGGTGTTTTAAAGTGTATTTGTGTTTATTAACGTCTCATTTGGGCAGACGACAGTAAGAATTGATGTGTAGGTGTGTGTGTGTGTGTGTGTGAAGGATGATGTGGGAATGGGGCACACTGATTTTGCAACATGAACAATTGTGTGGTGCGTGGCCTACGATACGATAACTTTGTATTTCCGTAGTCTTCGACTATTTCTGATGTTATTCTGAACAGGATTAGATTCTACTAGCGCTGAGTGTAAGATGGGCAGATAACTGTATACAACTTTATAGCTATTTGCTAAACGGAAGGAAGTTGTGGATAGTTTGTGGATCTACTATTTAAAAACAAAACAAAACGCAGACAAAAAAATAGAATAAAATCCTCTTTGTAAACAAATACACATGTAAAAAAATAAACAAACACTAATTATGCCTAAAAAAAAGTTTCAGCTTTCAAACGAGGCGTCTTATTTCAACTACATTGTTAGATTAGACATATCAGGGACATTTCACGAAATCAGGCCCGACTATACCAGGACCTCTCTGGTACATTCCTTTATATCAGGAGCATATCTTTCTAACAGGTTCTACCAGGGACATGCCTTTCTTCTAAGTCCTTCCAGCGACAAGCCTTTATACCAGGACCTACCGGGGTAGGGGGCATGCCTTTATACCAGGACCTACCGGAGTATGTCATATACCAAGATCTACGGGGGCATGTCTTTATACCGAGACCCACGTGGGCATGTCTTTATACCAGGACCTACCGGGCATGACTTTATACAAGAATCAAACAACGACATGTCTTTCCGTGAGGTCCTAAAGGCTTTACACCAGCAGCCACGGATGGGTCTAATGAAAAGCATTTCTTTTAACCAGGTTAAAAAAAAAAAGCAAAAAGATAAAAAATAATAACAATAAGAAATAAATATTGAAATGGCCCCCTACTCTATAATTCTAAAAATGTCCGTTGTAAAGGTTTTATTTTTAGAAAGTAATTAGATTGAACGTTAGTTGACTAGACACCAAACAGAAACTTTCAATATTGAATTAAGTGCGGGTGAAAGCTACGCGTGTCTCTCCCCTTCCCTGAAGTGGCTAAACAGTACGTACTTTACTGTAGGTAACGGAGTCTCTGCCTCCCTGAGGTAACTCATTGACTGCATCGTGTGGGCCGGTGTCTACATTGGGCAAGACCAATGAATACATAATATTATTGTCAATTGTGTGCACGTATGTATGTGTGTGTGTGTCGTGGGAGGGGTCGCCTAGGCGACGTCTAAGTCACTAACTGTTTACAACTTTCTCTACATCTGATCAGTACAACAGTAAAGTACGTGGGTGCAAAATGTAGGAAAGTATTACTGAGTACTAGCCCCTGTCTATCCTAAAAGATAAAAAAAAATAAAATTGTATAACCAGTAAACTAGTATTTAATAAACTAGTATATAATAAACTAGTATAACCAAGAGGAATCCGTTCGCATCCAAACTTTAAGGAATATTTTTCTTTTCAAAAACTATCAACGAAAAACGGAAGCAACACAATGAGACAGCACGTGTTCCGAAGTAGTTGGAAGTAGTGAACCATGTTTTTGTGGAGTGTTCCATAGAATGCTCACCATGTCGTTCAAAGCTGCATACTTGATAGACAAGCCTGAACAAGATAATAAACACCCCCGTAGAAGAAAAACTGTAAGAAAAGCTTTCATATCTGTGCAGTATGGAGAAATTCATCTCTCGCACTCTCTCTCTCTCTCTCTCACTCACACACACACACACACATATACATACATACATATATATATGTATATATATATATATATATATATATATATATAGAGAGAGAGAGAGAGAGAGAGAGATAGGACCTGTTATATGACTGACTGATTATCTGAGACATCAAACATTATAATATTTAGTTTGAAGCAAATGTTTTATCATTGGAAGAATGTCTATAATTATAAGATAAGATTTAAGATAAAAGACAGCTGGAACATATTTCAAGAATTCACGACTTACGACTTGATTAGTAATCGAACCCACGACCAACGACTTTACTTTAAGACGAGCACTCCCGGCCACTCAAGCTACGTCTGCTCGATCTATATGTCCTCACGTTTTGCGTGTTGACTTTTACCATCAGACAGTCAGTCAGTCAGTTGAGTGTTGCCTAGAACATGTCACGTCTTCACATTTCAAATATCACTTGTCTTTTTTTTTTTCTTTTAAAAGATGAACCAGACATCACGGTTATGTCTGCTCCTGATCTAATGGAATCTGTTTCCTGTTGCTGTTTTTTTTAAATATGTATTACTTTTTTTTCAGTTCAACAATTGACATGTTGCTATTTCAAGTCTTCAAAACACAGATCGCAAACTTGCCAGTTAAAACTTGTACCGGTACCAATCCAATTATACATGTTCCAATCTAATAATATATCGTACTTATATAATCATACAGTGTGCTATCAACTTGTACAGACCAAACTAAGAGCACGCATTTCAGTTATTTATTTGGAATCTCGCCCATTCAAGAAACGAATTTACACGAAAATAAGATGAAGTATTGTATAGATCTACAGTCTCGCGGTGGATGAGTGGTAAAGCACTTGAGGGTCCCGAGTCCCGGTTTTAAATCTTGGCGATAACTGGGATTTTTTATTTCGGGATCTGTAGGCCACATGACACTCCCGTTAACCGTGGGCCAAAGAAACAGATGACCTTTACATCATCTGCCCCACAGAGTGCTAGATCTGAAAGGGGATCTAGATACAAAACAAACAAGTTTTATGCATGTTTAGCTTCTCGTATTAATTAGTCAATATTTTAATATAAATTTTATACTAATACTAACAACGTAAGTTACAAGATTAGATTTAGCTGAACAGATTCGGACTTTTCTTTAAAAAATAAAACACAACCTCATATAAAATTTATGGAGGCGCCGTGGCAGAGTGGTAAAGAGCTTTACTTCCGAACCGGGGGTCCCGGGTTCGAATTCTGTTGACGACTGGGATTTTTACTTTCGGGATAGTTAACGCACCTCTGAGTTCACCCATCTCTAATGGATACCTGACATAAGTTGGGGAAAAGTAAAGGCCTTTGGTCGTTGTGCTGGCCACATGACACCCTCCTTAACCGTAGGCCACAGAAATAGATGACCTTTACATCACCTGCCTCATAGATCACAAGACCTGAAAGGGTAACTTTACTTTTATAATATGTTTAGATCAGAGATATCAGTGATGTCCATTCTATAACCTGCTGGCCATATACGACACGTGACATTGATATCCGACCGAGTGAAACTTCTTTCCCCTAGTGGCGTAGCTAGGAATTTTCCATCGTTTGGGAGTCCGGGGGCTTGACCTTTTTGGGGGCCCTTGTATTTTGGGTAATATTTAATTTTTAATGTAAAAAAATATTTCGAACACTTATTATGGGGCTCCCCTCGAATGGGGACCCCGGGGGATTTTCACATTCTCCCCTCTCCACTCCCAACCCCAGCCACCCCACTGCTGAGCAGCGAGTTTTTGTGTGATTTAATGTGGTTGGTCTAGAATCTAGAAGAGCAGCCTGCAACAATAATGTATCACTGGTAGTCGTCCAGTGGTTAACGATATTTTGTAAAACAAATGGATTAGTTCACTCTCTAACTATTTTTATGTCTGTTGAAACTAAATCCTATTCCTTTTGTGCAGAAATAGTTTATTTAGTGGCCAGCCTGGTTGGTCCAAGGAGACAGACGTGTGTTCTATTTACCAACAGTTAGCTCCAGTTCATTTCCACGCCATGACATCCTTAAGAAATGCCTAAATAAAATTGCGGATTTTGGAAAGGAATGGGTGAAACAAAACATGTTCGTATCCGATTGCCAAGTTTGTGTTGTTATGACAGTGTGAAAGCAGGGCTAAAAAAACATGACAAACTACTAATAGGTGGGAGGGGGGAGGGCTTGGTGGTGGAGGTTTCTTTTGGTTTTGGGGGGGGGGGATACATCAACTAACATCAACAACTTGAAGGTAATAATAATAACTATGATTATGACAAAGTTGCAGGACGGCTACATTCATGTCACGGTCTGTTTCACGTATAGTACATACTTTGTATTTGTTTAAATGTATGTAGGAGTTGATGGGCTGGAGGCCGGGGGATCGGGTCAGATCTATCATCTAGCTCAGAGGACGATCAACCATAGACTCCCCCCTCCCCCTCCTCCTCACAACCTGTAGATAAAGTAGTCAGGGGTGACGCTGTTTACGGCTTGTCGGAGAAATAAGTGGACGCAACAGGTAATGTGTTTGTGTGTGTGTGTGTGTGTACAACAATGTATATGCATGACATGTTAGTAAGTGTGAGTGTGTGTGTGACCATAAGTGTGTTAGTGTGAGGTGTGATGAAATCTCCCGAGATGCATCAAGACGATGTCGGAGAAACAACGTGTTTATATAGGTCAGGCCAGGTCACAGTGAATAACTGCATTAATTAGAGAGGTCACTGCACACTCGGCAACCGTCGTTAGAAGAATCAGTTTCATGACCGCAAGGTGACAGCGTCGGACACGTGGTCAAGCGAAACAGTAGCACTGGATGCACGTTGGGATTTGAACAATTGGCAGTGAGTGCAAGGTATGACATGAAAAAGTAGCACTTGGAGTGAGGTATGCCATGAAAAGTGTTTAAAATGCCTGCTAATTTAACGAATCAATCTGTTTCTGCCTTTTAAAATTATCTATTGTGCCTATCTAACCACATATTATACTTTCTTTTCTACAAACCCTTAATACGACAAATACACTTAGGATTTTCTCTCTATGTATCTCAGTCTGTCTTGCTGTCTCTCTCTATCTCTATATTTAGGACTATATATTATGGGCTTATATTAAAACATAACACAGCTTTTGGAACACAATTTTGCTATAATCAAAACATCTCTCTTTCCTTTGCCACTCTTTTGTCACATTTTGTCATAATCTATCAGCGAGGAGCAAATGTTTCTAACCCACTTATACTTTTAATCTTATGTATCAAATCAGTGAAAATAAAAAGGATCTGTGATTATTTCACTGGGCTGGTATGTCATGCTAAACTGTTCATCATAAAACATTCAATTTATTCCTCCGAAAAGTTAGATCCATATATTTTCACAAGGCGTCTCAAACAAGAGAATGTACAAGTCTCACCGCCTGATAAATATACAAGCACTTCTATAATTCTAAACATGAAGAAAAGAAGAAAAAAAAAAGAACATTTTTCCCACGAGAAGATCTTAGTTTTTGAAAACCTTTTATTTTCCCTTTTTTTTCCCCGAGCATTTTCATTTTTTTTTCAAGCATACAAAAGACTCGATCTACAACTTTATATAGCCCAAAGAACTCCAAGCCTGACTTTTTTGTTCTGATTCAACAACTTGAAGTTGGCATTCTGAAACTCTTTCCACCAGATGGTCTTTTAATATGCCAGATCCTGTTTATTTTATTAATATGATACGCGTGATGATGTAGGAACTATTGGATCTATTATGTGGCGACATAGTGTAATAAAAAGTCCTACCTAAACCAAAGTGAAGACCTATTCAATGGAAGACTTGGCTACCTCAATCTGCTTCGTACAATACAGAATCTATTTCAGGGGAATAAAATACTTTCTGAAAGATGCCAAACTAGTTAAGCTTGAGATTGCATCAAATTGTATACAAGTGTGTGGGTTTCCTATAATTCCTACATTGAGGATTTATGTCGATAAAAAGTCACGGTTGCCAACCAAATATTTAACATTAGTTTGTACTCATAGACATATATATATCTATGTGTATGTTTGTACTACAAGTGAAATTTGACATTTTATTCTACAGTGCTAAAAAAAAAGTACACAATTTTTGTTTTAAATTACACTTTAAAATTTCTGTACACCGGATATCCCAAATAGCAAGCCATTAAAAAAGAAAGTAAAGTATCCCTTTTCAGACCTTGCCATTTATAGGGCAGATTTTTTTTAGCCAATGGTTAACGAGCAGGATGTCATGTGGCCAGCACAACGATCAACCACCTTTACGTTTTCCAAAACTAAAGACGAGTACCCATTAGAATTGGGTGTCCTAAAAAATCCAGAAAATTCCAGTCTTCACTGAGATTTGAACCCAGGACTTAAGGTTCGGAAGCCAAGAGCTTAACCACTCGGTCTCCGCAAACCCATCCGTCAAATATGAAAATCTCCAATGGACCTCATTCACCAAGTGATAATATTGATAAAACAACGTCAAAAACTGTCACGTGATAACCATTGTTGATTAAAATTAGATCGTAATTTGTATAGAAGAGATAGAGAAGCACGTGACTCAATGTTGTTTGTTTACGATTGGTGAATGAGGTCCATTGACTTTTTAATTTTTATTCTTCACAAGTATCAATTCTCTTAGTAATAATAAAAACAAATCAAATCATTTTCAAATTTAGAATATACTTTTTTAAACCAGAAAATGTCATGAATTAGAAAAGATGGACGGAATGAGCTTAGGTTGTATGTTTTTATGAGTGAATGACGTCACTGAAGCCTTGCCGTGACGTTAAGACAGGCCAAGAATTTTGCTCCAGATTCGCTTTACCCACTTACTAGTGTAATAGGCATTAAGAAGAGAGAGACAGAGAGAGACAGACAGAGAGAGAGAGAGAGAGAGAGTGGAATGTTGATTTGGGGGGGGGTATAGATAGAGCTTTACAGATTCAAAATTTCAAAGCTTTAAACAAAATACCATTATTTCAAAGTGTAAAACTTTCATAAGATAATAATAAAACAAGGGTTAACATATTTTCATGTAATAAATGACCCACACTATGTCTGCCTACAGTCGTCACTGCCACCCAGAAGATATATCTGATGTACCATCCACAATGCATTAACCTTCAGTCGGTGACGTTGCGTAGCACCAGATCTGTCCATCGGACTCCCAGCTAAATGTCTCTCTCCCCTTCCCTTCAGCGTCACCATAGGCACGCGCTTTGTGACTCTTGACAGTTACTAACTGACATCGTTACGACAAATGTTCATTGCTTTTGTGTTTTCAGCTTTTTGTTCGTATTTCTTGTATCATTGTTTGTTTATTAGCGCAATGTTACCTAACATCACTGACGTAGGTAAAGAAGTCACACTACAAGAATGAAACCATGCGCGTGACTGAAGCTTGCAAGTAAAAGTTGTACAAGACTAAGAAGAAAAAAAAAAGGGGTAATGGGTGGGGGTGAGTTTGTGTGCTGTGATATTTACATGATCTGGTCTTAGTGAATTTATTAACCTAATTTTCTAAGTTGTCATAATTGTCTTATATATCTATGAATTGGGCATTTATAACCAAACGATGGATTGAGTTAAATAGCAGGGGGGGGGCGTTGTGGATGAGTGGTAGAGCGCTTGTCTTTTGAAAGTAAAAGTCTCGGATTCGCATCTCGGTGAAGACTTTGATTTTGAATTTCGGGATTCTTAGGATGTCCCCGAGCTCACATAAATCTAATTGGTACGTGCGAGGGGAGATAATGTTGGCGTACTGTCAGCAGACGTTCGTAGGTCAGAAGAGTGCTTCCCACTTTGTTATTTCAAAAATCTAACATTTGAAAGGGGAGATTATAAGTTTTCAAGCAAAGCTTCATTTAAAGCAAAGAAATGACTTGCATTTTGGAAGGCGCCAAGCACTCTTCGAATACTTTAATAAAAAAAATTGAACTGGCTTTGAATGTCGCCATGTAACAGATCAATGCCCTCGTATGTAAAAGTACTGCCACCCTACATTCAGCCGAACATTCACTCTTATGACGACAGACCCACCAAACCACTATTATAGTAGACAGGGCCACAGAACTCGACCAGTAAGTAATATCCTCCCCTTAATAACTCGCAACTTTACATGTAACAAAAAGTAGGCTACATATTATCTATGGGTTGTAGGCCTACATCGTAGATCTTTAAACTGATGGACCACAGTCTGGAGCTTATTGACCAATCCACATTCTCGTGTCATTGTTCACAAGTTCAGATCGATGATATTAACAAGTTTCGCCTCGATTTACAAAACAAACCAATCACTTGCAATTATCTTATTTAAAAAAAATATATTTATCTTTTCTGACTCACAAATAAATACGAATAATAACAAATTTGAAATTGATCATTATAAGAGGATTGCATTCTTTACCAAGAGGCCCGAACAAGACACTGGCCCCAAAACACTGCTATAGAATGAAAACTATATGGAGAGCTCCCTGATTTGGAAAACACTGCGCAGTTCATCTCATATATTGGTCTAGTCATCTGAACACTTCAGCATAAAAAATGAGAACGAGGAAGAAGAAGAAGATCATTTTAACTTTTTGTTTTATCGTATGTAAGAAGACTGTGTTTTGTTTCAACTAAATTTAAAAACTAAATTCGCATTTTAAATTCAAAGCGTTTCTTTCTCTAAAGACTACGCGCACTAAAAAAGAATTCGCATTTTAATTACAAATCTAGAATAATATATTAAAAAACAAAATAAGTCTCGTGAGCCAGTCCGAGGTTTGTCTACAGACCCTGAGCTGACGGGGCTCATAAGTTACTAAAGGTTGAGACGTATGTCAAGTGAACAGATTGGCTCTCATTAAACTTTCTGAGCAAGTGACATGTGACATCAGTCACGTGGTACATGGACGTACGGTGTGACAGAGTCTACTGCACAGTAGACCAAGCAGCTCAACCATTGAGAGGTTCTCACACTGGGGGGCGCAGCCGGTGACGTACGATGAAAGGAGGCGCGGGGTCTCTTGAGATAGACCAGACTGAGAGACACGACAGGTGAATTGAAGAAGTTTTGAAGATAAACAGGACTGGATACTTCTTTAAGCTGTGAGAGAGACGGAGAGAGAAAGAAGAAGATAATATAAGAAGAAGAATAATAGGAGAGAGGGGGATAGATAGTGAAATACTAAGTGTAGATAGTGAAATACTAAGTGTAGATAGTGAAATACTAAGTGTAGATAGTGAAATACTAAGTGTAGTTAGTGAATACTAAGTGTAGATAGTGAAATACTAAGTGTAGTTAGTGAATACTAAGTGTAGATAGTGAAATACTAAGTGTAGTTAGTGAATACTAAGTGTAGATAGTGAAATACTAAGTGTAGTTAGTGAATACTAAGTGTAGATAGTGAAATACTAAGTGTAGTTAGTGAATACTAAGTGTAGATAGTGAAATACTAAGCGCAGATAGTTAAATACTAAGTGTAAATGATTGTATATTCTTATCTTATATAATACAGACGTACTTAAAAACGTCCTAAGCGTTATGAATCTAGTCATGCCTGTTGACCAATGATTTAAATAATGATTCTATAATGAATTAAGGATTGTAAAAAGGAGTGTAAATGTGTAATGCTTATACAATGATTATATAATAAATGTAAAATAATTATATAATTAATGTATTATGGGTAGCCTAATATTAATAGGATTTACATGTTGAACTGTAGACAAGTAACAATATATAAGACTTGTAAAAACTATGACAGTTTTTTGATACAATACACACTCACAAATGTTTAATACTCTAGCAAGTAACAGAATGGATACAGTAATAATGTCGGTCATATCTACGTTCTCCATCGCCAGGGCAACTGAAAAGGAAATGCATCAATGGCATGTCAAATCTGATTCCCGCTTTGAAAGCTCAATATTTTTCTATCACTAGTTGATCCTTTGCAAGCGCTCCAAAGTTTTGTTTCGCTTAGAAGTTGCTTTGTTTCGTTGTTAAATGTTCACAGCCACAGCGCAGTCAAAACATGAACTGATGCAAAACAAAAATATTGTGCTTGCAAAAGTCTGTGTCCACTTGAATAGCCTTGTCCACTGTCGGTAACAATGTCCATTCCAATAGCACATCGCGGCCAAAGAACTCGGCGACCTTCAACTTGAGTAGCAGACGGCACGAAGTAGTAGCCGGCCTTCGGAGATGTGCACACTTGGCCTGGAGGTCAGTGTCAATATTGTCTCGTACCGATGGACGATGGTTTAAGTCCACAAAGGGGTCAGTGAGGGTCAGCGCAGATCGTAACAATGAAAATGTTTTCTCTAAAGCGCACGATAACTAAGCGTGAGATCATCTCGTGATGGCTACTTTACAGCTTCCGGTTTGTTAAGACGGCCTCTTTAGTCCCATAAAATTAATAGTTATCATTGTAGCGAACATTTGGATGGGCGCAGCCTTAAGTACTCGGTTGCCGAGGGTTCAAATCCTGAATTTTTTGTAAATTATAGGTCATCTGTGTATCGTTGTACTGACCATATGATCTTACGTTAACCATTGACTTGGAACAAGATGAACTTAACTACGAGATCTTAAAGTCAGTCGTCTGCAATGTACTATTTTATACTAGAGCCATATATTTAAACAACAACAACATATTGTAAGCAATATTATAATGGAAACATTACGAAAGGAAGCGACGGCTGAGTACTTGACTGCGGGCTCAAAATGATGTTTTCTTTTAGTACAGCGCTAATTACGCCAGGGCTATTACGCTAGAGGCCATGTTGAGTCTTTTTTTAGCTTGCATATCGATATTTTGGGGAAAATTAATGTTTGGTTGATCATTTTATCATCCGGACAACACATATTGTTGTCATGGCAATATATCAACACTAGCCAACTCACCTCAAGTCTTTCATCTGTTGAAGAAGACAACGAATAAGACAAATAAGGACATGAAATGTGTTAAAAGAGATGTAGATGTGATTGAAAAAGATTATTACAAGCAAAGTAAAGAGACGTCAATACATTCTTTCGAAATAAAAAAACAAAAACTTTAGGGATAATATTTTTGGTTCATTAAATGAGAGCGATACATAGACAGTCTGCGTATTTGTACGAATGCCATCCATTACCATTAGTATTTTTAACAAGGGGATGTACTCTCCCGAACAAATAGTTACGTTACGATCATAGATATAACTATATACTTCTATGGTTACGATTTAATGAATGAGAAATAACAATGTATTTTTTTACAAGTTCCAAATGTATGCTCATTTCTTATGTAAACTGACGTCAATATCACGCCATATCAACAAAGTGTTATATGCAAAACAAGGCAAAACATTTTCACTGAAAGAAATTTTGATCCAAGCAATCAGGAACTCGGTCTGTTTATCTACGGAAAATATCAGAGTCTAAAATAAGTGTTCCATTTTGTAGCCTATCTATTGGGCTCTATCCTGTTTAAGCAGGAAGGTGTCGCGGTTATACAGAGCTGACGGTAAACTGCTAAATGGATGGCTGCCAGGTCGTGCGGTTTGCGCGCTGGGCTGTCGTTCGGATTTATCGACGTCAAAGGTTCAAACCCTGCCCGCTCCCATCCCCCGTCGTCTAGGAAGTAAACTATCTTGAACTCTGAAGGAACATCCGAAAACATGTAAAACAAAACAAACAAGAGGAAGCGTACGATTTTCTGCTGGGAGGTTATTTTCTTTTTATTCATCTAGATCCTCATTTTGTTATTTTATTCTTTCTCTCGCTCTGAGACGTGAATACTAAGAAACTATTTTACGCGTGGAAAAATATTCAGGTCGCAGCTGGGTCTCCGTAGTGACGTGAAACTCATCCTTAATCTTCGGAAGTCAATGGTTAACATGCATGACTAGACGCGTAGCGGCGTAGGACGTAATCATCTTTTTTTGAAGTAACGTCTGTATTTTATAAGATAAGAATCGAAGGCATTGCCATTATTATTATTATACGTGAACCACGGTTTAATTAAAGTGGTCATCAAAATCGGTTGATTGTACTGTATTTATGTACTGGCGTTATTGGAAAGGTCTGGGTCGTGGGAGGTCTAATTGAAGAATCTGTTTTAAAATGGGTGAGAGAAGGTCTGAATAGAGAGTTAAGTTTTGAGTACCTCAGAGGCTCTATCCTAAGGTAGACGTACTTACTGGTCCTCGTACATTTGTATAGCCTCTCATGTACTGCCATTCACCAACGGTCCCAGTTTGTGTTGGGGGCAGTTAACTATGTAGGCAGCGTCCAGGAAGAACGAGCTCCGGAGTTAAATAATGTCTGTGATCATGGCGAGCTAATATATAAAACCTTTCCATTCATGCTCTGCCATCGCACTAGTTACTAGCAGAGACATAAGTGGGACACGGTCACTTTCCAAAGGGATTGTGGGAGAGAACAAACAACTTTCAAACTCTTGAAGATGTTGTATTTGGAAAGAAGGATACTGTTAAAAACAAAAGCAACAGACAAACTATACTAGAGATAAGAGTACAGGAACAAAGAGATAAATAGAATAAATTTTAGAAATTACTGCACAAAAACAAAGAGACACAATACAGAAACAAAGAGATATATATAGAGTAAATGACAGAAACAAAGAGATATATATAGAGTAAATGACAGAAACAAAGAGGTAGATAGAGTACAGAAATAAATAAATAAATAAAATACAGAAACAAAGAGATAGAGTTCATTGCAGAAACATAGTTAGAATATTGAAACAAAGAGATGCAAGGAGTACATAATACAAACAAAGAGATAAACAGAATACTGCACAGAAACAAAGAGATAGTTAATTATTAGATCGAGTAAAATGAAACATGTTTTAAGCAAGTCTTAATTTTTTTTTTCAAAACAACTATCCATAGGTGAAGGTCAACCCAGGTCAACCTGCCCTAGTGTCTACCATTCTGTCCCCTGGCATCAATTTAAGTCAAATGAAACGAAAAAAATATATTTCGCAATGGCAGACCAACTCCCCCCCCCCTCCCTATCCCCCCCCCCCTTTTTTTTTCTTACTCCTTCCAGGCCTAAGTGATCTGGTGACACTGTTGTTTAAGTTTGGTTCAAACAGCAGACGACGCACCCCCTCCCCCCCCCCCCCCCCCCCGACGTGCACATCAGTATAGCAGAAGATAAAAATCTTACTTCAAAATAACAAACGAAATTTCTCGTCGCACTGAATGAGTGGATGACGGTTGGCATACGTTGTTAGGACCTGCTGGTCTAGTAGTTCAAATCCTGTTAATTTGATTTCACTGGAGTTATTGATGTGTGGTCAAGTGGTCAAGCTTTGAAATTGGGACTTTTAAAAAATTAAATCACGCTTGGCGAAACTAGCTGAATGGTCCTCCTGATCCAAATGCATTGATTTCTATAGAATATCTTCTAGTATAACTTTGGCACAGAAACTGTTGAATAGCTTTTTGTGTTGTTCCAGCTTGCACTGTAGTGTACGTTTTTTTGTGTTGTTCCAGCTTGCACTATAGTGTACGTTTTTTTGTGTTGTTCCAGCTTGCACTATAGTGTACGTTTTTTTGTTTGTTTCAGTTGCACTGTAGTGTACGTTTTTTTGTGTTGTTCCAGCTTGCACTGTAGTGTACGTTTTTTTGTGTTGTTCCAGCTTGCACTATAGTGTACGTTTTTTTGTTTGTTTCAGTTGCACTATAGTGTACGTTTTTTTGTTTGTTTCAGTTGCACTGTAGTGTACGTTTTTTTGTGTTGTTCCAGCTTGCACTATAGTGTACGTTTTTTTGTGTTGTTCCAGCTTGCACTGTAGTGTACGTTTTTTTGTGTTGTTCCAGCTTGCACTATAGTGTACGTTTTTTTGTGTTGTTCCAGCTTGCACTATAGTGTACGTTTTTTTGTTTGTTTCAGTTGCACTATAGTGTACGTTTTTTTGTTTGTTTCAGTTGCACTGTAGTGTACGTTTTTTTGTGTTGTTCCAGCTTGCACTATAGTGTACGTTTTTTTGTGTTGTTCCAGCTTGCACTATAGTGTACGTTTTTTTGTGTTGTTCCAGCTTGCACTATAGTGTACGTTTTTTTGTGTTGTTCCAGCTTGCACTATAGTGTACGTTTTTTTGTTTGTTTCAGTTGCACTATAGTGTACGTTTTTTTGTTTGTTTCAGTTGCACTATAGTGTAAGTTTTTTTGTGTTGTTCCAGCTTGCACTATAGTGTACGTTTTTTTTGTGTTGTTCCAGCTTGCACTATAGTGTACGTTTTTTTGTTTGTTTCAGTTGCACTATAGTGTACGTTTTTTTGTGTTGTTCCAGCTTGCACTATAGTGTACGTTTTTTTGTGTTGTTCCAGCTTGCACTATAGTGTACGTTTTTTTGTTTGTTTCAGTTGCACTATAGTGTACGTTTTTTTGTGTTGTTCCAGCTTGCACTATAGTGTACGTTTTTTTGTGTTGTTCCAGCTTGCACTATAGTGTACGTTTTTTTGTTTGTTTCAGTTGCACTATAGTGTACGTTTTTTTGTGTTGTTCCAGCTTGCACTATAGTGTACGTTTTTTTGTGTTGTTCCAGCTTGCACTATAGTGTACGTTTTTTTGTGTTGTTCCAGCTTGCACTGTAGTGTACGTTTTTTTGTGTTGTTCCAGCTTGCACTATAGTGTACGTTTTTTTGTGTTGTTCCAGCTTGCACTATAGTGTACGTTTTTTTGTGTTGTTCCAGCTTGCACTATAGTGTACGTTTTTTTGTGTTGTTCCAGCTTGCACTATAGTGTACGTTTTTTTGTGTTGTTCCAGCTTGCACTATAGTGTACGTTTTTTTGTTTTGTTCCAGCTTGCACTATAGTGTACGTTTTTTTGTTTGTTTCAGTTGCACTGTAGTGTACGTTTTTTTGTGTTGTTCCAGCTTGCACTGTAGTGTACGTTTTTTTGTGTTGTTCCAGCTTGCACTGTAGTGTACGTTTTTTTGTGTTGTTCCAGCTTGCACTGTAGTGTACGTTTTTTTGTGTTGTTCCAGCTTGCACTGTAGTGTACGTTTTTTTGTGTTGTTCCAGCTTGCACTGTAGTGTACGTTTTTTTGTGTTGTTCCAGCTTGCACTATAGTGTACGTTTTTTTTGTTTGTTTCAGTTGCACTGTAGTGTACGTTTTTTTGTGTTGTTCCAGCTTGCACTATAGTGTACGTTTTTTTGTTTGTTTCAGTTGCACTGTAGTGTACGTTTTTTTGTGTTGTTCCAGCTTGCACTGTAGTGTACGTTTTTTTGTTTGTTTCAGTTGCACTGTAGTGTACGTTTTTTTGTGTTGTTCCAGCTTGCACTATAGTGTACGTTTTTTTGTTTGTTTCAGTTGCACTGTAGTGTACGTTTTTTTGTGTTGTTCCAGCTTGCACTGTAGTGTACGTTTTTTTGTGTTGTTCCAGCTTGCACTGTAGTGTACGTTTTTTTGTGTTGTTCCAGCTTGCACTATAGTGTACGTTTTTTTGTGTTGTTCCAGCTTGCACTGTAGTGTACGTTTTTTTGTGTTGTTCCAGCTTGCACTATAGTGTACGTTTTTTTGTGTTGTTCCAGCTTGCACTATAGTGTACGTTTTTTTGTGTTGTTCCAGCTTGCACTATAGTGTACGTTTTTTTGTTTGTTTCAGTTGCACTGTAGTGTACGTTTTTTTGTTTTGTTCCAGCTTGCACTGTAGTGTACGTTTTTTTGTGTTGTTCCAGCTTGCACTATAGTGTACGTTTTTTTGTGTTGTTCCAGCTTGCACTATAGTGTACGTTTTTTTGTGTTGTTCCAGCTTGCACTATAGTGTACGTTTTTTTGTTTGTTTCAGTTGCACTCTTAAGCTAATAAAGAGTAAAAAAAAATATATAAACATGGCACTTTTATAAACATTTAAAAACGGAGAAGGTCATTGCAGAAGTGAACGAGAAAATGGAAGTTGAACTCACGTGCGAAACTTGAATGAAAGTGACTCCCTCGTGACAGTGAGGCGTGGCGGGCGTCCTAGTTGCCTTTCGCTCCAAGGGGCGCCTTGAGAAATACATCAAACAATTCGAGTCGTACTTTAGTTGAAGCCGTGTAAGTTGCAGTGGGCGCCTTCAAAATTCTTTGTTTGGGCATTTTTAAGCTCATCCCGCATGTTGATTGTATGGAAAATGTCCTCGATAATCTTTTAAAATAGGCCTCATTTTCTTTTTTCATTAATGGAAAAAGTTTTGTTTATTTCCCGGTTTGAACCTGCCTTGATTAGCAGACCACGCACATCTGTTGTTGCCATTGTTGGGACACGTTTCACATTAGCTAGTTTAATTACAGTTCCTCTTATCAGCTTCCGAATTCTTCATAGGTAAAACCTGGACACGCTCTATCGATTCTGCTAGAAATGTGGCAGTATATGTATTAACTACTAGCGAATTAACTTCACAATGAAAACTCTTGAACGTTTTGTTTTTGTTCAAATTAAAATCATCTTGACATTCAATTATTTGGAACACTCATCGGATATTTCCGCACACACCTCAATGTTTCCTTATAGTAAGTCAAGTGGGGAATCAATCAATAGACGAACATAAATAAAGAGTTTTCGTGCTCTCTTAAGTAATACTTTAGCTGAGCTGTAATAGAAGAGCCAGTAGAATGTCTCCTGGCAATATTGAAACATTACAAGAAATAATTAGAAGGAGAAATTAGAGACAGTGTCAAAAAGGAGGAATAGATGTTTAAAAATCAGATTTGTTTTTTAGTTCGAGCCATCTCTTCTTACATTAAGACAAGTTGAGAGCCATCTCTTCTTACATTAAGACAAGTTGAGAGCCATCTCTTCTTACATTAAGACAAGTTGAGAGCCATCTCTTCTTACACTATGACAAGTTGAGAGCCATCTCTTCTTACATTAAGACAAGTTGAGAGCCATCTCTTCTTACATTAAGACAAGTTGAGAGCCATCTCTTCTTACACTATGACAAGTTGAGATCCATCTCTTCTTACACTATGACAAGTTGAGAGCCATCTCTTCTTACACTAAGACAAGTTGACAGCCATCTCTTCTTACAATATGACAAGTTGAGAGCCATCTCTTCTTACACTATGACAAGTTGAGAGCCATCTCTTCTTACACTATGACAAGTTGAGAGCCATCTCTTCTTACATTAAGACAAGTTGAGAGCCATCTCTTCTTACATTAAGACAAGTTGAGAGCCATCTCTTCTTACATTAAGACAAGTTGAGAGCCATCTCTTCTTACATTAAGACAAGTTGAGAGCCATCTCTTCTTACATTAAGACAAGTTGAGAGCCATCTCTTCTTACATTAAGACAAGTTGAGAGCCATCTCTTCTTACACTATGACAAGTTGAGAGCCATCTCTTCTTACACTAAGACAAGTTGACAGCCATCTCTTCTTACAATATGACAAGTTGAGAGCCATCTCTTCTTACACTATGACAAGTTGAGAGCCATCTCTTCTTACACTATGACAAGTTGAGAGCCATCTCTTCTTACATTAAGACAAGTTGAGAGCCATCTCTTCTTACATTAAGACAAGTTGAGAGCCATCTCTTCTTACATTAAGACAAGTTGAGAGCCATCTCTTCTTACACTATGACAAGTTGAGATCCATCTCTTCTAACTTACTATGTGCAACACCTACAACTTGAGAACCTGTCTTGTTGTTTGTACATGCCTCAGACAAAACAGAACACGTAAACTTGGAGCAGACGTTCGAGCCTAACAATAGCTGCCTCTAATCACCAGGTATTATTTTCTCCTCCACTGAACTTACAGATTAGCGACGTGGACCTTTTTGTATCACTTGTACGCTTTGATGCCTTCTTAAGACATACGACACTGCCACTTGGAGCGCCAAATCTGGCAGACGCGTCAAGTAGAAGTTGACAGACCATGACAAATGACAGTAAACAACATATGATCTACTACCCTCTATGACTTGCATAAAGAAATGCATAAAAATACACTCTCAAATTGTAAAGGAAAAAAAATTACAAGCATTTTTATGACGCACAAAGAAATAATCCCATTCTCCCAAAGACGAGGCTCCCACGATTCTTACTTGAAATGTTTCGTTTAAACAAAAGCCTCTATCTGAAAACATGGGACATGTACTTTTAGAATGAAGTCACACAAACTTTCATAGATTTATGCTTCCTTCTTGTTTTGGATTGTTAACACAATTATCTCGAAAGTCGCAAGTGCAAGATTGCAGGCCCTAAAAGTGTAAATATGGCATACAAAAAAAAATTACTGATGATTTTTTTCTTCACAATGGACCAATAGACATTACAATAAAAAAAAAGAATAAAAGCAGATTAACAACATCAATAACAATAATAACAGAAATAAATACAACATTAAAACAATACAATCCATAGAAATAACAAAACAACAGAAATAAAACAACATTAAAACAATACAACCTATAACAATAACAATAACAACAGAAATAAACACAACATTAAAACAATACAAATACAACCCATAACAATAACAACAGAAATATATACAACATTAAAACAATACAATACAATAGCTATAACAACAGAAATAAATACAACATTAAAACAATACAGCCTATAACAATAACAATAACAACAGAAATAAATACAACATTAAAACAATACAAATACAACCCATGACAATAACAACAGAAATATATACAACATTAAAACAATATAATTCATAGGAATAACAATAACAACAGAAATAAATACAATATTAAAACAATACAATTTATAGTCGTAGCAATAACAACAAGAATTATAACAATTTGAAAAGGACTAGCAATGGAAACATTGAGAAAAAAAGAGAACTATGTGGATAATAGTACGAATAGATATCTCTGATCTGGAAAAGATATCTTTGAGTAATACATATAAAATATAAATACATAAATCTAAATAAAATAATATAGTAAAGCCCGCCTTCACAGTGGCTAAAAATGTTGAATATTTTATCCGAGCCTCCTAACGAGTTGCGCGGCCCAATTTAATGGATGCTTACGAGGCTACCTCGTATAGTTTTTATTTTATTCTTACAATAGCAAGAACAACTGTTAATTAGAACATTCTTCCAAGATGTGTTATGCTGCATGCATAGGAAGCAACTCAAACCCTACAGGTGCCTGCGGATTTATTAAAGTTATATCTATTGTATAAAATATTAACAATGTTAACCCTTTCAGACCTACATGTTTTAAAGCCTGTTACAAGATCCATGCCTGATAGTGTTATGCTAGATGTAAATTTCGGGGCCCCTGCTAGGCGCATGGCTCCAATTGGAGCAATCGGTCAAATCGGCCTAAGGCCGGTCCTGATATTTATAAGAGTAATAAATTGTTGGACGTGTTTCTATTGTCTAGAATAAAATCTTAGGCAAATGTTATAAATAGCCCTAATAGTCTCCCTTTGTTGCGGTAACCTTCAAGATGACGTCACAAGGGTCGTTGCATGGCAAGAATCAAAATATTGTACCCCAGGAATGTTTCGTCTGCCGATTGAGTAACTAGCCAGACATATCAACAGTTTCAAAACACTGGTCGCTACAGCCACGACCCACAGCGCGCCAATAGCCAATCAGGGGAAGTCAGCGTGGAATGTTACGTACATATCGATCTGGAACATTCGAGCTATTTTTTGTTTCTATTTGTCTTGTTTTATGAATGAGCAGAAACTCTTCCGCCAATCAAAATAATCCCCACAGAACGTGGGAGGAATCGCGGAGGGATATCACAATGAATGTTTACGCTACGAGAAAAGTGTGAGAAAAAAAAAGTAAGAAAAAGAAAAAAGGCGAAGTGGGAAATGGGAGCAGAATGGAGGCGATAAATGTATTGAATAAAATCAATGAGTTTGTCGATAGTTAACGGAGCAGACGACAAAATAAACTCTCGCTATTTTGATTGATTCTATTCAGAGCTGGACAACTAAGAAATAACTTACGGACTATATGAGCCAAACTCATACAGTCTGACAGGGAAGTTGGGTTAAAAGTCGTCAAGTGGTGTTTTATTTCAATAACAAAGTGTCGGGGGAAAAAGGAATGCAATCAGATCAGCAGACGTAGCACTCTAGTAAACAAAAGTGCATTTGTTTACATACGTTGTAAGTCCAAGAAGTTATCCAATCGTTCTTACAACTTGTGTGAATACGCAGGGAACTGGTCTGCCCTTTGTCTTCTTCTCATACGGAACCATTATTTTGTTATTTAATTTTACTTTGTTTTTTTTACTTCAGACAAACTTAGCATAGAATTGTAGAAAACAGTACCAGCATTTGAAAAAATCAAAGGTTATAGTTCAAGTGAATGACGTAACTATTTGACACAGACAACTACTGCGGTGATGTCAGACTAAACCTATTTCTTTGAAACAAACAATTGAACTGGTTGTGCTAAAAACTTAAATTAGATTCTCAGGTTTTAGTTAAAAAGGAAGACCCCTTAAAGTGTGGATCGGCAGAGTTTCTGTAAACAATGATGACAGAAGACACGCTATTGGAAGAACTTCGTCTGTGTTGACATCAAGAACGTCTGAGACATCATCTAACAACTTCCGTCGGACGGAACCAGAAGTTAACAAATTTGAAAAAATATGTTTTTATCTATTGGTCGAGACTCAAAATAATTAATTCTTTCTCTCTCTCTCACTCTTTACAAGTGGTGTGACAGTATCAATAATGTGACAACATGAGCGAGTTGACAATTGTTATTCCGTCATTAATATGGTAAACAATTTCTGCATAGAAAAATAAAAACTAAAAAAAAAAATCGGTGCAGTGTTGGTGCCATTCAAATTGTACAGTAGAGGCTGCATTCAAGTTGTTCAGTAGAGACTGCATTCAAGTTGTTCAGTAGAGGCTGCATTCCAGTTGTTCAGTAGAGGCTGCATTCAAGTTGTTCAGTAGAGGCTGCATTCAAGTTGTTCAGTAGAGGTTGCATTCAAGTTGTTCAGTAGAGACTGCATTCAAGTTGTTCAGTAGAGGCTGCATTCATGTTGTACAGCAGAGGCTGCATTCATGTTGTACAGTAGAGGCTGCATTCATGTTGTACAACAGAGGCTGCATTCATGTTGTACACTAGAGACTGCATTCAAGTTGTTCAGTAGAGGCTGCATTCAGGTTGTACAGTAGAGGCTGCATTCAAGTTTTTCAGTAGAAGCGGTTATTAGAGTAGTAGAGGCGTCATTAAGGTAGTACAGAATAGGCTGCATTCATGTTGTACAGCAGAGGCTGCATTCAAGTTGTACAGTAGAGGCTGCATTCAAGTTGTACACTAGAGGCTGCATTCAAGTTGTTCAGTAGAGGCTGCATTCAGGTTGTACACTAGAGGCTGCATTCAAGTTGTTCAGTAGAGGCTGCATTCAAGTTGTACACTAGAGGCTGCATTCAAGTTGTTCAGTAGAGGCTGCATTCAAGTTGTTCAGTTGAGGCTGCATTCAAGTTGTTCAGTAGAAGCGGTTATTAGAGCAGTAGAGGCGCCATTAAGGTAGTACAGAATAGGCTGCATTCATGTTCTAATATCAGCTTACAGCACCCGTACACAGAAACAGTTCTTAGTCTTACTCCTCATGTGCACCGACATGACGCCTGTGTCTCACAAAAATATAGATCTCCACATTCATTTCAAAGCTTCCCTCTCTGCAAGACCTGGTGACTACTGGTTTGTGACGTCATTTTGACAGGTATTTATCTAATCTTACAATTTTAGGGCAGAGGTTTGTACCCCGGTGTGTGTGGGTGTGTGAAGGTGGGTGGTATGTGTTGGGGGAGGGGGAGGAGTGGTTGTTGGGTTAGTTCTTTGAGGACAGAGACATAAACTTTGTCAAGGCGACCAAAGATAAGACTTCTCCTCACACAAGCCAAACACAATGAACTAGGGGCAATTAAATTAAGGTGAAACAATATAGGGGGGTGGGTAGGAGGAGGTAAAAAACAGACGCGTGTCCTTTCTGCTCAAGTCTAGAATACAAACAAAACCGGTCTGTGTGATGTGAGTGGACCTAAAAGACAGATAGATGTTGATATATACACACACCTAGCTAGTCACTACCAAAGTCCACACACACACACGCACTCACGCACACACACACACATATACATATTTATATATATAGGTATTAAAAAAAGGTTTCCTTTCACCTTGTGCGCTACTACCATGTTCATGGATCTGGTCTCTTTGACTAGAGGATCAAACTAGGAGTGTACCAACCGCCAGCGAATTGTGGGCGGCGGACGTGCTAGTAAGGCTTCGAACCGTCAGCAACTGGCTAATTATAGATATATATATATAGTATAATAGTAAAAAAAAAGTAAAGTTCCACTTTAAGACCTTAAAGACGGGCAGATGATGTAAAGGTAATCTGTTTCTGTGGTCTACGGCTTACGAGGGTATCATTTGGCCAGCACAACGACCAACCGCCTTTACTTTCCCCCCCAACTAATGTCTACATACATACATACGTGCTGATATTGGCCTAATAGTCACTAGTCAGATTGAAATTCATTGCCCGAGAGGCAGAGGATGAGCTGTAGGTTTTTTAGCCAACCAATATATATGTATATATATATATTAGAGATCTCAGGCGGTCTTCTCAAGGTAGGGGGCGATACAATGTAGGGATACGAAGGACTCCATCATGGGGCTCGGACTCGGGCCTCACCACGGCAGGAAGAACCACATGAAAGCTCCAGTAGCCGTGGGTCCTCAAAACAGATGTGATTAAGTTAGTGATTTCGTTAAAAAGAGGGGATCTCCTGACAGAGGGATCAGTTAAAAGGCTATTACTGCCCTCTAAGAGAAATCTTCTGATTAAAGATCTCGGAGGCATTCAGCTCAACTTTTTTTTACACACTCAAAGAAAAAAAATTCAGTCAGTCAATCAAGACTGAGAGCATATACATATTAAAATAATTCACAAAAACTACCAGACATTTTAAGGAGGACGATGAAGTGAAACGTTGGGTTGTTGAACTGAAGGAATTATCACGAGGTAGAAACTTAACACATCTTCTGGTCTCACAACCTGCAAGAGACTGTCAGGTTTATCTATCCGCGACACCACCCCAGTGAAGTGCCGTTTGATAAAGTTGGGCCGACGATTGGCGTCATCTACCCCACTTAAAACAATGTGACGTCATCTACTCCACTTGTAATAAAGTGTGATGCCTTCCATTCACTTCACTTTTGAATGTACATCCGCTTCTCTCATTTCCTGTAGAATGTCTACGGCACAAACAGGCAAAGCAGAAACAATGGAACTCCTGGCCACATCCCGCTACAGCTGCCAAATTAAAAAAAAAACAACCGAAAATTCGATGAATAATTTGGCCAGCTAAGTAAAGTCTTTTAATTCTGTTTAATGTAAAGATAAATGTTTTCACATTTTTTTGCCATGTATTGTTCAAAAAATACCCCCCCCCAAAAAAAAACAACAAACAAACAACATTTTTGTTAAATTTAAATATACGAAAAGAAAACAAAATTGCTTGTTTTGCTTCATCGACCCCAAAGCGCCTTGAGCAATGAGTCTACATGTTGTTTGGCGGCAACAGTGTTATTATAAATTAAATTATCATTTTATGTCTTTGATTTTTCAATCTCAACTTACAAATTAAAACATTAAAACCATTCTTAAATTTGACGTTCATGTCATAAAACTTAGTGGACATTATTTAACAAGAGTCCCTAGTGGCTCTTATGTCTTATGACCTCCTTTAGTGGCGAAGCTACTATGAACCATCTCAAACAAATAGGATGAATGCCTGGGCATTAACTATGATCGGAATGATGTCGCCCACACAGCAGTTTGCCCCCTCCCCTCTTCACAAAGCTGATCTATGCAAAGGAGCGGCAAGAACTGATACAGTTAAGAATCAGGAGCGTCTCAGGCTCTGCCAGGTGTGCTGCAAGCTGCCTAAAGGGTCACCGGCTCCCAAACCCTCTTCCACGTTTCTGTACAGCAGCAAGGCAGCAGACGTTTGAATTCAGAGAAGGAAAACTTCTTAATATACGGTATTCTAGGTTAACTGATCATTCAACAGTCGAATGTACGCTACAGGTCAGGGGTTTATTAACTAATTTAAGATACACACATTTAGATAATAGCTGGGACATCCATTGGATTAACAAATTGAATGCTGGTAAATGCTGGTATGTCTCAAGCAATTGCAGTTGTAGGTCTGTGGGCTACTAAGTTCTGAAATATCTATACAGACACAATTCTAAAGGTAGGTCTGTACTTATAGACAGACTACTAATAGGCATAGTTCTAAAAATGTAGGATTTATTGAAAGGTCCATACAAATCAAGCATTTTTAAAAACTTTTGTTACCCCCCCCCCCCAAGTGATGTGTAGTTGTATACGTCTACCCCTAACTCGAACCATTTTTTTTTACTCTCCAGAAACCCCATGCCACTGACGTAGGGCATATATAGCCTATCTCTCCACCACCCCATGCCACTGACGTAGGGCCTAAATATGTTTTTTTTTTTAAATTTTATTTTGGCGCTAAATAGAACATCTGCACTATATTTAGAGCACAGAGACAGACTAGCTAATGCTTGGACCGGGTGATAAATCTACTATGCCAGAGCTTTCGCGAGTTTTCTATGACGACACGCCACTTTTCTTGTACTCTATTAGACCCTCGTATCGCTGCGTATCACGTGACGTTGTGGTCTGACTTGTAAACACTGGGGTTAACTTTATCGTCGTCCTTTCACCTCTGACCTTGTCGATTACACACAGACAGCGGCCCGACTTAATTCCTGGTAAAAGTTAGCGCATCTAGACGAGTGGTAAGACAAACTTTTAAAGGGAAACCGCTTTAAAGCGCGCTAATGAGTCTATTAACTGTTTTTCTTCTAATGTGGCCTACGCTGAGAAGGATATCAGATAATTTATAAGGATGAAAAAACACGGGACCTGTTATTAGCTGTCTCTGGTTAAATGAAACCAGTACACAATTTTCACGTGTACAAACCATCCACTTATTATCTAGTGCACAGGAAGGTTACTGTTAGAGGCCCCCCCCCCCACCCCTCTCTCATCTGTTTTACCTCGTATCTATCATACTGTATACCCTCTGTAGTCTCCCTTCGAGAAGCTTCTATTTACATTGACTGTTCTCGTTAGATTTATGACAGTAATTTTGTTTATATTCATCTAGTCCCAGTATAACCACACGAGTTCATTCTAGAGTAATTTAATACTTTATAAGCTCATCGCTACATTCGATCAATAATTATGATCATTACATTAACACATTATTTCGACAGATTACAATACATAAGTAATTTCTGATAAATGAAAACTATTTCCTCATTGGGTGATCAGAGTCCTTTAAAACGGAACACTTCAGCCATAGGACAAATGTGTACAAATGCTCCTTCTTCCTTAGCGATATTAGAGCATGGAATAGGTTGCCTGAGCTAGCCAGGAAAACCAGTGACTTGGCAGAATTTTAATGATTGGTTAACATGCATGACTAGATGCATGACGCGTAGGACGTAATCATCTTCTTTTTTGTATTTAAAGATGAGATAAGATAAGATAGACCTAGATTTGGAAGTATGAAGCTACTCTTTCTTCTCTGTAATGTATCCTAAGTGTTGAGTCAAAGACTCTTGGAACTCTAGACCCAAAGGAAGCTTCCCCCCTCCCCCCCCATCGATCTATCAGACTATAGTAGGGCTGATGATGTAAAGATCATCTATGTCTAGTAACAACTGTTAACGAGGGTGTCATGTGACTTTCCCCAACTAATGTCAGGTGCCCGTTAGAGTTGGGTGCACTCAGAAGCGCCCTTAAAATCCCAAAATTAAGAATCCCAGTCTTCACTGAGATTTGAACCAGGGAGGACAAGTGCTTTACCACTCATCCACCATGCCCGGGAGAGATTTAAGCAGTTGTAAATTGTTACATTTGTATTACCGATGGCTCATATCCCAAGATGCTCGGGTTAGAGGCGATACCTCATTTCTCTAATACTTCGGCTATGTGGGTGTCCTCAATGAAATGGTCCATTTAAAGACTTTTTAACAATACACGTAAGTTGCGAATCATTTTTGTCAAACTAGAATGTAATATTTCATTTAGAATTGATCTAATTCATCGATATGTTTGTTGCTAAAATGGTGTACATGTTTCGGATGTTATTTAAACATGAAAGATAATCTAAATCCCAAAACTCCCGCAGGACAACGGGGGACGCAACGGGCAGGGAACGAACCCGGGACAATCGAAACGACCGAACGACAGTCCAGCGCGTATACCCTGCACGACCAGGCAGCCACCTAATACAAAACATAACATAGCATATCAAACATTGAGAAGAAAATGACAAGAAAGAAGATGACCCTAGATTTACTGGAAATGCTTGACGGGTCATTGATTTGAAAAGATTTTTAGTTTTCATTTTCTGTACTTCTGGTTGCTGTCTTAATGTTTACTTTTTAGATCTACCAGATATTCATCCAGATTCAAGAGTTCAAAGCTACCAGACAATAAGACATGTCTATTTTCTAGAGAGTTAGCGAGCATGGGATACACCGTACTCTTAAAGTATTAATTTGTTTATGACTTGGCTTGAAACGAAACATGTCTTCTATATCGAAAGAGGTTAAAGCTCATTTAAATATAAAGTTTTATAAAGTTGAGCCATTTCATTTCCAAGTTTGTTTAGAGAGTAGTGCAATCCAGTTCTTTTTGAATACTAAAGATGGCGTCTTAAAAGTGAAATGGAAAGGCGCATTTATTACCGAACTTTATATATATATATATATTATTATTAAAGAAGTGTAAGATCTGCAACGTCTGCTAGAAAGTGAAAAGAGCTTCAAGAGCAATTTCCGATTCCTAAAAAAGTTTAACCTGATTTGGAGCAATAATTTAGAAATTAAAAGTTTTCATTCTGCTCTTGACATTAGTCAATGAATAGCTCTCCTGAAAATGAACATATTCTTACTATCTGAATATTTTGTTAAACAATTTCTTACTCTCTGTATATTTTGTTAAACAAATGAAATGATTACATATGTGCAACAATGAAAGACTCTTTGGTTTTGGAAAGAAGGAAACAGATTGATATTTAACATCACAAAATGTTTCCTGTTTAACCTCTCCCCCCCCCCCTCCGTTCTCGACGTTCCCCCGCCCCCCCCCCCCCTCGCTCTCCCCCGCAATCCAAACGTCCAAGTAATTGAACAAAAGCTACGACGTTACCATTGTACGTGCACTTCAAAGCACAACCTCAGTCAGTGATGTTTTACATCAGGGATTCTCAAGCCTGCTTATGTAGCCCTAGCCGCCCATGTTAAAGCTTAAAAAAAAAACAACAACTACATTTTCTTTCCTTCAAACATAACTTACACACACACACACACACCATTATTGCCAACAAAATTTCAACACCATTTCTAAGCGAATTCAAAATATCGAATTTTAATCCACATCCAATGAGACTCAATTTACCTCATCCGTAACTACAAACATTTTTTAAAGACTTATGTATTTGTACAAACAATTGTAAAGCTTGCTCCCATCTGTTATTGTTTATAATTTGTTAAAAATTTATTAACTTTTTTTTAATTTGTAGGAATTTTCTGATCTCTACAAACACTCGGCATTCCCTTACGTCCAACCACAGGCTTTGAGAATCCTCGTGATCGCATCATCCACTCATGTCTGCAAGCTTGTGTACGGCGTGGTGACGGTGTTTTAGCAGGTTTACAGTAAACCGGGACGGTATATAAGGCTGCGGGTTTATTTTAAGCGTGCTTGTACTTGTTAGATGTTGCACAGGCTCGACCACGTTCAACGATAATAAGGTGCAACTCTACACTGCATTGACACACAGAGTGACGAATCCAAACACGGAAATAACTGCATTGCGCAATAGGGCCTTTCCTCTCCTCCCGAAGAGAGCGAAGCATTAAAATTCATGTCATGCTTTTCTTTTGTGGGGGCTGGAAGAGCTTCGCTTTGCATCACTGACAAAGACCTTGACACGGTGCTGAGATCTAGAATTAAATAGAAAATTATGTAAAAATAAAACAACACAACAACATGTTTTTGAGACCTTACGCTTGGAAATAAAAGAACACAAAATAATAAAACTATTAATACAAATATACAATCCATTCAACATTATAGCAGACTTTGTAAACCGATTTCAGTTAAATTAATGTTCTAAATTGGCTTCGGCAAGTTTCTTTCCTAAAGAGAATTCTTCTATTAAACAACATCATTTTTATAATAGCAAAAAATACTCTTATTTAACAATAAGCTTCATTCTCATAACAGGAAGCTTCTCTTATAAAACATCAAGTTTTTCTATGTTCTTGGTTTATTTGTGTTTTTTTTCCTGAAGTGACTAGTCTCTAAGTAATTAATTGTCAAGTGGATTGACTCACATTTTTAATAATTAATAGAAAAGTCTCTATGAATTTCACTTTAAAAAAATCCATAATAGAAAAACGTTTTGTAAAGATGCTAAGCTAACTTCGAATCACAGCCTGCAAGTGAATGACACATAGACAGACATAAGAACTGATATACTGACATCTGTATTGTCATATATCATCATCATCTGTCTTAGGGCTGCAATGACAGTTCGAGTAACCAAATCCCTCCATTTTTCACGTTCAGAAGCAGAATATCAAGAGAAAGGGAGAGAGGCCGGTCCACTCTTTTGCGTTGTCCAGCCAGCTTTTCTTTGGACGACCCTTTCTTCATGCTCCCTCCACTGTACTCTTGAAGGATGACTTTAGACAGTGAGTCATGTCTTACAAAGTGACCAAACCAGCTCAGCTTTTATCTCTTCACAGTATTTACGGGTTCTTCCTTTTTGACAGCCAGAGTGTTGACTTGTTAAAGTACCAACTCATTTGTCTACTTTTCTCCATTTATCTGCATTGAACTGATACCAAGTATACTTTTGTAGCGTTTACTCTCAAAGGCTTGGATACTTCTTTTAGCCTCAGTGTTCAGTGTCCAACGTTCACAACCCTATAGGAGCAAAGAGACCACTAGTGAAGAATACAGTTTTAATTGTACTGGTTAGTTGATGTTACTCTTCCAGATTGTCCACAGTTTGCTGATGACAGCTTAAACTGGTCATTTCTTTTAATGACACCCATCTCTTGTTATGTTTGACCCTAAGTATTTAAATGAGACAACTTCTTCTAATGTTTGGCCAGTCAACTGTATGAAACATCTCGTACTATCTGCACCACAGACATATATAATGACATATATATTGACACTGGCATCTATACTGGCACCTATACTTACATATATGTTGATAATATATTGATCTCTATTCTGACATACATGATATAGGCCTCTCTCTCTCTGTATATATATATATATATATATATATATATATATATATATATATATATATATATATATATATATATATGACATATGACAGAAACAAAGATTATTGAAGTGGAGCGCTAATATTTTTACAAAACTAAGAAAAAAGACATACATCTTGCTATTTTAAGATGAATATGGAACGAATGATTGTGTGTGATTCTGTTGTATCTAAGATTGTGTATGTGGTTCTGTTGCGTCTGAGATTGTGTTTGAGATTCGGTTGTGTCTATGACTTGTGTAAATGTAGAATGAGCTTCTTTACTGTTGGCCGCACAGTCTTCTAGTCAAGTCTGTTCTTAGGTTTCGCACCTTGTAGTCACTGTTCAATTTGTTGATGATGTTAGCCAATGGGTTGATGAAAAGAAGTGACTGCAATGAATGGAAATATCTTGGGCACTGTCTCATATACTATAAGGGAAGATATTTATAGACATCTATTTATAGAGTCCGTCTAAATATAGACATGAGTTTGTGCTTCCCTGTTCAAGTGTGTGTGTGTGTGAGTTTGTAGGAGTGTGTGCGGGAAAAAAAAAGAAATAAGGAAGAATATAGTCCTAAGTAGCGTACTAAAGTTTTTTTTATTTTCATTAAGTATTCAATAGGCATGGTGTGACTTTGTATATGAGTCTATATGTGTCTGTGTGTGTATGACAGCAATGACTCACTGCATAGTTGTGTTGTTGTTTACATTGAGTCTTATCAATCAAATAGAAAATATCGATGAGTTCCGGTTCGTTGTCAATACATTTTGTAAATTGAAATCAGTGTCGACTATTAACATAGTTTCTTTCATTTGAAGCACAATCAGAGTTTGAGGCTGAAAAGAGAAATAAGTTCAATTATTTTTTTTTTAAATTGTAATTGTTTGAAGTGAAATGTGTAGCATAAAGTCAGAAATAAATGCCTACGACTGGACTCACGATGCCTACGACTCACGATGCCTACGACTCACGATGCCAACCACTGCTGAGATGGGTGAAATAACATTAGACCACATAAACCCCATTACTTGCAGAATGTCCAATCTTGAACAAAAAGGGACAAGACCTGGGTTCAGGCTTTTCCTTGCACAGAGACCAGGACACCTGAAGACACTTTGCCCGATTGCTTTCACGTGCGGGTATAGTCTTGGAACGTAATCTTGTCACGAAAAGCGTTTCAGATAAATGGCATTAACAGGTTACCAAGGGGACACGAATTCAATTTCCGATGTAGACCTGGAATTTTCCATTGAATTATGCGCTGAGTTGTACCCAAAGTTCCTCTGGCGCTTTATGTCTCGAGAGACCATCTTTTCCCTTTGCAACTTCTTGTGTGACTAAAGAGGCCAATCCATGATACACAGCTGCGGTCACAGATTGGGCATCTGCAATCAGCATGCGTCGTCGCATTTTCATCCTTCTTTCTACTTCTGTTGTGTATGGCATCTGCAATCCGAGATCCTTCCTTTATGCTCTCTCTCCATGTGGATCTATCCAGTGCCACTTTTTCCCAACTGTTAATGTCGATTTTGAAGAGCTTCATGTCGCGTTTGCATACATCCGTAGGCCTATACCTTAAAAGTGGACGACCAGCGGCTCTCCTGCCTTCTGTTAGATCACCATACAGAATGTCTTGTGGAAGGCGACCTTGTGGCATTCTATGACCAAGCCAGCCAAGGCGTCTGCTGCTGATAACAGTGCGGATGTCCTGGCATCCTGCTCTTCGCAGCACTTCCTCATTGGTTATTTTATCTTAACACCTTCTTTTTTTTAAAGATCCGCCTTAGAAATCAGAGGTGGTAGATATTTAGTTTTTTTCCCTGCCATGGGTTGACCATGTTTCACTTCCGTATAGCAGAGTGCACATCACCGAAGGGCAGCACGAAATCTGCTGTAGACAACTTTTAACCCTCACGTGTCCATAAAAGAGATGGAACCAGTGGACATGTAACATTCTTTAGCCTGACAAAAAAAAAAACGCGCTACACAAAAAGTTGAAAAGGGGTTCACAAAATACATTTCACGTGTACCACTCTTTTAGACATCTATGTTCAAGGTGGCTTTAAGACTTCTTTTGTGTGTGTGTGTCTTGTGATTGAGAGATTCAACAAAGTAAATTAATTAGGCTGGTTAAGTAACAAAGATATACATAAGAATTATATTTTTTTATTTTTGTTCGTACATTGTTGGAAAAAAAAAGACTTCAATCAACGTCGTTTTAGTTCAAATGGAATTTGGATGGAGAGGAGGGGGAGGTCATTGTGGGAAGTGACTTTGCCAGAACATTTATGACCTGTCTTCTTAACTACGTGTAATTTGATGAGGGTCATGAATAGTTTAGTTAATGCATTTTCACCCCGATAATATTTGGCCATATAAACAGATGGACTTTTTAAAATACAGAAATATTGTTTCAGTTAATTTTGATTAATGAAAAGTATATCCGATAACTTCTAATAGGTTTGTCTTAAGTTCATCCCTGTCAAACGACCCAGCCCACCCTCTTTCTCTGAAATAACTTCAAACAAGCAGGAGTGAAAGACGAGCTAGAAATGTTCATTCTAGAGTCAAACAAAACAAAATATAATGAAAGAGTTCACAAATCTTTTTTTATTTCAGGAAAGAAAATGTATAAAAAAAAAACACACACATAAAAGAACCACACACACACACACACACACACACACATTCTCACACACAGGAGGAAACATTTGGATTTTTCAGAAACAAGGTTTGACAAAATTCAATCATGTTTTTATGATTGTTGCCAACTTCAAGTCCAATTCTTAGGCTAACAGGAGCTAAGTGGAGTGTACTTAGGAAGCTGTTACAGAATCGTCCTTTGACATACGTAGAAAGCTGCTGTCAGCAAAATTCTGAATGGGTTGCATTTTTTTGGTTGGGAAAGGGGAAGACAGCCTTCTATCTAATTCTAATCCTATGTTACAGTTCAAAGATGAGGAGAATGAATCCTACACCCATTTTCTTAGGCCCTTAGACAAATATGGTCAGTTGTGAGTTTGTGACCTCCGCTGACCACACAAGTCTCTTCAGGAAATTTCAACCAACAGAATTGTTTACTTTACGTTACAGGAGCACCTGGCAACATATAAAAGATGATGCGGTCCGGATTGTTAACTTATCTTATCTTATAAAATACAGACGTTACTTAAAAAAAATGATTACGTCCTACGCGTTATGCATCTAGTCATGCACGTTAAACAATAACTTAAATTCTGCCAAGTCACTGGTTTTCCTGGCTGACTCATGCAACCCATTCCGTTCTCTAATAGCACTTTTGACCTTCTTTTTATAAGTTCTGAACAAATAGATGTCTACTTTGGTCTTCATCTTATTTATATTGCCTAGAACGTTGTCAGTGTATTTACAACTTCGAAAGTAAAACTGTAAATCTGTTAATACTTGGTAGTCTATGACAGTAGTCTGTTGATACTTGGTAGTCTATGACAGTAGTCTGTTGATACTTGGTAGTCTATGACAGTAGTCTGTTGATACTTGGTAGTCTATGACAGTAGTCTGTTGATACTTGGTAGTCTATGACAGTAGTCTGTTGATACTTGGTAGTCTATGACAGTAGTCTGTTGATACTTGGTAGTCTATGTCAGTAGTCTGTTGATACTTGGTAGTCTATGTCAGTAGTCTGTTGATACTTGGTAGTCTATGTCAGTAGTCTGTTGATACTTGGTAGTCTATGTCAGTAGTTGTTCCTATATAGAGGCATAATGGAAAAAATATTATAATGTTTACATAAAAATTAACTAATTCATAATAGCAATAAGTATAGATAACTGAAGTGTTAGGCTTAGGGAAGTCATTCGTCTTTTATACTGCTTACAATTAATCAATTAACCGTGTTACCATGGTAGAGTTGAAAAACACAGATCTAGGCAGTAAAACCAAGAGAAAGAATCACAGGAAATAGACAAACATTTCTGTGGGAAAAGATTGAGTAGGTATTGAAGAATTTAAAAAGAAATGCTACTGTATCTGATTGTTATTGCGCATTTGTGACCTTTATTTGGAACACAATCTAATTCTCATGCTCTCTTCTATTTTTAGTTTCATTCTTCTTATATTTCACATTGTTCAGTGAAGTCAGACAAGGGCACCAATCGTTTCTATTTAAGCTCGGCGCTATCCACCCAGGATTCTTTAGGAGTTCTTTTCAAGAAAAACAAATTCCGGAACATTTAGCTGGTTAAGAGAACTGATGCCACTAACCTAGGTATTGAATATCTCAAGGGGACATGCATGTCTATAACGTAAAGAGGGCAGGGGACAAAAGTGTAACGTAAAGAGGGCAGGGGACAAAAGTGTAACTTAAAGAGGGCAGGGGACTGAAGTGTAGTTTACAGGGTGAGAAAAAAAGTTATTTATCTTTGTCTTGTCTTCTTTTGCTTTTAACCAAATAGATTTTTTAGCGGCCCCCGAAAGGGTAAAAGACGCTATTTGTTTTGTGTGAAATGTCTGTCCGTCTGTCCGTCCGTCCCGTTTAGATCTCGTAAACTAGAAAAGATAATGAAAATCCGACATCACAATATTTTAGACCATTTAAAGTTCTGATGCAACGGCTACTTTTTTCTTTTCTGAAAGCAAAAAAATCTAATTTTTTAAAATCACTTATGCAAGCAGTTTTTTCATAAAAATACACGACTTTTACAACTATTAACTATTAAACACTCAAACACTTTAGGCTTTTTATTAGGGGAGATTAAGATATTCCATATTTTTAACACATTTATGCAAACGATTGTAGATTTTTTGTCAAAAATTTTTGTTTTTATATTTGTATTGTTAAGTTATGTAAGTTCTGTTATACTAAGTACTACATTTAGACATGAACAAATGTTTACTATTTTTTTAAGGAGAAAAAATCTATTAAGTATGCATCATAAGAAAGACCTAATTTTAGTTAAATATTTTCTTTTAATTTACGGTACAGACAACGGCTGTGGAAACTATATCACACACATAATGACTAATCAATCACACGGCCTTTACCCACCCACCCATTAGGCTAATAGACCGTTGAGGCACCACACATGATCTGTCGACCGTCTTTCCGTCTCTCTGTCTTTAACTTGGCTATAATCTTTTTAAATGACAGGCAAGTCCATTCTTTAATATTATCTTACCGTCACTTTCTCTGTCTGCCTCTTTTTACCTGTACTGTTCCATGCAGGAAGATCTTGGCGAGCCCCAAGGACCTCGTGATATGGTTATATAGTTAAGATTTGCGTTTTTTTACTGTCCCCCGAAAGGGGAAAAGAGAATATTAGTTTTGTGTGGAATGTCTGTCCGTCCATCTGTCCTTTCGTCCCGTTTAAATCTGGTAAACTAGAAAAGATAGTGAAAATCTGACATCATAATATTTTAGACCATTCAAAGTTCTGATGCAATGGCTACCCTTTTTCTTTTCTGAAAGCGAAAATCTATTTTTTTAAATCACTTATGCAAGCAGTTCTTTCACCAAAATACACCATTTTTTTACAACTATTCACCATTAATAGTAACAAACACGGGAGGTTCTTTAGTAGGGGCAATGACCATGTACCATATTTTAAAAACATTTATGCAAACGGTTTTAGATTTTTTGTCAAAAAATATTTTTTTTTTACATTTGTATTGCTAAGTTAAATACGTTCTGTTATATTAACTACTACATCTACACCAAAAAATGTTTACTTTTTTTTTTTAAAGAGAAAAAATCTATTTAGTATGTTGGACATAATTTAAAACAACAATTAATAAGTAGTTTTTCATATTATCACGTGTACTGCATCGTACCCACACTGCTACGGAACACTGAACTAAAGGAATTTTTTTTTTTACGGAAATGTTTTTTTCTTGAGGAATAAGAGATTGTCCCTTTACAAAGAAATTATAGCAATTATATATTCATTATAAGACATTTGTTAGGCAAAGTTCACATCTAACTTTCACACATTCACTTTCAGCTATCCTTTGGTCTATGAACTGCCGGGGCATCACACAAGATCCGTCAACCTTCTTTCTCCATTCTTCTATGTCAATTGTCTTTGATAGAATTTCATTCTGGTGTTCTTTTTGAAAATATTGTAACCTGCCTTTTTACCTGCCTGGATGGACCACTTCTGGGGCCGATTTTGACTTTGTGTCTCCACACAAACTGTCTTTGTAACCTTGTTTTTATAGTGGTTTGGTCCGGTCTTTGAATGTCATACCTAAGACCCTTCTGTAGCTTGACTATTCCATGGCTATGATCCTTATCTTATATAATACAGACGTTACTTCAAAAAAGAAGATGATTACGTCCTACGCGTCATGCATTTAGTCATGCATATTAACCAATGACTTAAATTCTGCCAAGTCACTGGTTTTCCTGGCTAGCTCAGGCAACCCATTCCATGCTCTAATAGCACTAGGGAAGAAGGAGTATTTGTACAAATTTGTCCTAGCATATAGGACGAGGAATGTGCCTTTATCTTTGTGTCTTTCAGAGTATTTTATTAAATTTTGTTTTTGTATTTGAAGATTATGGTTCAGTGTTTTATGTATGATTGCTACTTTACTTTTAAGCCTTCTGTCCTGAAGGCTTTCTAAATTTAGTGATTTTACTAAAGGTGTTACTCTAGTCAAATGTGAATATTCGTTTGTTATGAATCTCACTGCTCTATTTTGTGTCTGTTCCAGTTTCTTAATGTTTTCTTGAGTTGAGGGGTCCCAAACGGAGGATGCATATTCTATTATTGGCCTAACCAAGGTTAAATAACATTTTAGTTTTATGTTCTTATTTGATTTAAAGAAATTTCTTTTAATAAATCCTAATGCTTTGTTTGATTTTTTTTTGTAGTTTCATCAATATGTGGATTCCATGATAGTTTTTCATTTATTATAACACCTAGGTATTTTGCGTTTTTAGTCTGTGTTACTGGTTTGCCATGAATAAGATAAGTGGAATTAATTTGTTTTAGTTTTTTTGTTACTCTTAACAACTGACATTTTTTCTGGGTGGAAAGACATGCTCCAATTTGATTCCCATTTCTGTAATTCATCTAATTCTCTTTGTAAAATATCTGTGTCTTGTGTTGTTTTTATTGTTCTATATATTATGCAATCGTCTGCAAATAATCTGACTTTTGTTCCTGAACTAATGCAATTTGGTAAATCATTTAAGTAAATTAAAAATAGTAGTGGACCCAAGACTGTTCCTTGAGGCACACCTGAGTTTACTGTTATCGGTGTTGATTTAGAGCCATTTATTATTACAGTTTGTTCACTCCCTACCAGAAAATCTTTAATCCACTGATGCAGTGGACCATTAATGCCGAAATATTTTAATTTTTTAAGCAAACTATGGTGGTGAACTTTGTCAAAAGCCTTAGAAAAATCTAGTAAGATAGCATCTATTTGTTCACTATTATCTAAACCTTTTGAAAAATCATCAATTAGTCCTATTAGTTGTGTTTCACATAATCTATATTTCCTAAAGCCATGTTGGTATGGTGTGAGGACATTATGTTTGTCTAAGTGGTTTATGATGTTGCTACATATTATGTGTTCCAGGATTTTACATGTGATGCTGGTAAGTGATACTGGTCTGTAGTTTCCTGGGTCAGATTTTTCTCCTTTTTTAAATAGGGGGGGGTGACATTAGCTTCTTTCCAGTCCTTTGGTACCCTGCCCTGGTTAAGTGAAGCCTGAAAGAGTATTTTGAACACTGGGGCTAGCTCATTGCTTAGTTCTTTGAGTAATCTAGCTATAGTATTGGATCCTCCTAGCAGTTACGAGAGAACAAATAATTGCGTATGTATTCGTGTATGTGTTTATAGCTTTACACATTAGTTCCCCCTCCCCTCCCCCATTTCCATTTTTTTACATGACTTATAGGTGACATTTGATTTACTTTATTCTCGGACTAATGTTTACTTTACGGACTGGCAAAAATGTGCACAAACTACTTCGTAAAGAAGTGATGTTAAGACTAGGCGGTGCCTGGAGAAGCACCTTACCTTATCCATCAAGGACTTAAAAGTTTGACATGCGTGATATAGAGAATAAAGAACAACGAAATCCTATAGACACACCTAGAGCCCATCACAATCCAAAAAAAAAAGATGTCTACTGAATTTTATCAAGAAAGATTTTAACGCGAAGTAAAATTTTAATTCAACAACTTTTTGTATAACGACGTCGGGACTGAGGTGCGTAACCTACGTCGAGATCAGGTGCTGGGGCACTCACCCCATTTGCCATCCCCAAACGCCGCTACTTCCCCAGTGTGGCGATCATCAATAGACAAAACTATCGCTGGAGTTCACCCCTCCACAGATTCTTATCACGTAGTATCAGTTCCTCTCTGTGTCATGGCCGTAATGGGATTTTAGCCAATCAGAACCGTTTTGCCCAAAGTTCTCTAAAACAGCTGGTCTCAAGTAACTTCTCCCCGCCCACTGTCCACTGACATCGGACAAACGATTCCAGAAGTTAAAAAGTCGCATGGTTATTGCGGAGTTGCCAAAAATCTGGCTAATGAAATGGCATAAAGAAAGAGACAAAGTGCTCATCCAATATGGCAAATGAGGAAAGGTCAAAACTAGTGAATAATTAAAAACGCTCCGACTGCTGTATTTTGGTAAAATTTGGTCAGTGACAATAACAACATTTTTGGGTATTAATTGGTCTTCTTCGCCTTTTTTCCTGGCGCCCCTCATCAAATAGGGCGCAGACGTGACACCAGTTATGAGTGAGTGCTTACTACAGAGCTAGACCCGACTGTGACTTATACAATTATCATCCATTCTCTCCCGCCTCGTAACCTTCTCATTGTTGCATAAATAATTAAATAAAACACAGACACACATATTCCAATCTCCCCAACTAAACCCAAATTTTGTTGTGTAATATTTAATATAGACTTCCAATATCGCCAATATATCTAAGCACAGATCTTTTCTCAACTATTTTGATAGATTCTTTCAAACAGGTTTCATTTTTGTTTTACGCATGCATGAAATAATCAGAGGTGTTTCAGAGGGGTGTCATTGGGCTGTAGAAAGGTTTAGATAGGCGTATTGAACTTAAATTCTAACGTTTCTCTTTCTCTACAATTTTTATCTTTCATGAATGTTTTGGTGATCTCTCGATAAAGTAAGCTACTTTTCAAGACATGGTCGTCATTCTTAAGGCGACTGGGTATATTTCAATAGTCTCAGTTTTAAGTTTCGGTGATAATACGAGTGTAGATCGGTCTTGCATAGTACTTAACAGTTGTGATAATATGACTTTAGTTTGGTCTTGCATATCTCTGTATTCTTAACAGTTGTGATATGACTTTAGTTTGGTCTTGCATATCTCTGTATTCTTAACAGTTGTGATAATATGACTTTAGTTTGGTCTTGCATATCTCTGTATTCTTAACAATTGTGATAATATGACTTTAGTTTGGTCTTGCATATCTCTGTATTCTTAACAGTTGTGATAATATGACTGAAGTTTGGTCTTGCATATCTCTGTATTCTTAACAGTTGTGATAATATGACTTAAGTTTGGTCTTGCATATCTCTGTATTCTTAACAGTTGTGATAATATGACTCTAGTTTGGTCTTGCATATGTCTGTATTTTTAACAGTTGTGATAATATGACTTAAGTTTGGTCTTGCATATCTCTGTATTCTTAACAGTTGTGATAATATGACCTAAGTTTGGTCTTGCATATCTCTGTATTCTTAACAGTTGTGATAATATGACTTAAGTTTGGTCTTGCATATGTCTGTATTTTTAACAGTTGTGATAATATGACTTAAGTTTGGTCTTGCATATCTCTGTATTCTTAACAGTTGTGATAATTTGACTCTAGTTTGGTCTTGCACATGTCTGTATTCTTAACAGTTGTGATAATATGACTCTAGTTTGGTCTTGCATATGTCTGTATTCTTAACAGTTGTGATAAAATGACTCTAGTTTGGTCTTGCATATGTCTGTATTCTTAACAGTTGTGATAATATGACTCTAGTTTGGTCTTGCATAGTTCTGTATGCTTAACAGTTGTGATAATATGACTCTAGTTTGGTCTTGCATAGTTCTGTATGCTTAACAGTTGTGATAATATGACTCTAGTTTGGTCTTGCATAGTTCTGTATGCTTAACAGTTGTGATAATATGACTCTAGTTTGGTCTTGCATAGTTCTGTATGCTTAACAGTTGTGATAATATGACTCTAGTTTGGTCTTGCATAGTTCTGTATGCTTAACAGTTGTGATAATTTGACTATAGTTTGGTCTTGCATAGTTCTGTATGCTTAACAGTTATTCTGTTGATTCTGTCTGTAGCTACTTCCATTGCACATGGCGTCCATTCATTCAGACATGTATACAATCTCAAAAGTACACTTAATTTCTTTGTATGCTAACGGTCAAAGTGACAAACAAATACACAATACTTAACAGTTAAAGTACTAGTGTACTTGTGTTCTTTTCAATACAAAATGTGTGTACATGAGATTTGTAAAACGTTGGTGTACTATTTTTGAAATATGACATTGGCAATCGGTGCTATACTAATTATTGGAAATTGGAAAGTTGTTTTGTTGTTTTCTTATTGGTTACTTTATTGCCTACCGATTTATAACACGCTTGAAATTGAATAAAAAATGTAAAACATTCGATTCATTCTTTGGTATCAAAAAGTTCTACTCTAAACTCCAGTAGGCCAGAACATGAGACATAGTTAGATAACATTAACATGAAAACATGATAGAAATACAGTTTTTGAAAAACAATAATCGAATTGTACAATACAAATGAATAATATAAAATAATACTAGGCAAGGGCTAGAGACAATTGACCGCACATACTTCTTTGAGGCCGTAAGCATCCCTTAGAAGATGGTTGCTACCCCCCAGATGGCGGTGCTGCTGCAGACCTACCAAGTGAATAGTTTTGAACTCATCTTGATCCTAGCGGTGCCAGGTAATGAGTAAAATATTTGTACAGCATAATTATTTGAAAAAATGGACACAGAGGAAGAAAAAAGGTTAAACAAATAATATCAATTACAAACATTTCTTTTAAAAAGAATACTGCGTCGCCTTAAGTATTAGTAGTTGAAAAATGTAAAAAAAAAATGCAAGTCACTTTTACCTGACAGACACTGGCAGTGAAAGTTCTAAAAATAACTGTTTCAGTCATTGTCTATTTAAAGTAACCATTCTCTCTCTCTCTCTCTCTCTCTCCCCACCCCCGTTTTCCCTCCACTATTACACCAGCCTCTTGTGTTCTATGAGACTATACTCAAACACACACACACACACACATATAAATACTCACTCACATAGTGCATGCGATTGAGACAAGGTTACCAACACACGTCACGCACGCGCAGTCACATCATCAGACCAAAACTTAAAGCATCAGCTTGCAGTTTGTCCCAACCAATGAAATCTGTTCTTACAACTCTGAAACATCACAACTAGGCGTCACCGTCACTTCCGCCCGGAATGAGTAACTTCCCTTGTTAAAACCAGGCTGTGTGCTTTGCGTTCTCACAGAGGCGTTCCAGTTTTTTTTTCTTCAAATCAAATGTTATTGATAGCACTGGAAGATGCTGGAGGAGGGAGGGATCGTACCCCCCCCCCAGTCAATCGGACATCACTCAAAAGTATTGGATCCGCCTTTGTATGATAGTAGATCTAGTTCAAATTATAAGACGTTATATTTATTGAACCAACAGACACGTTTGATACAATGGGAAAACAGCGTAGTTTATTTAATATCAACCACAGGACTACAACATGAGCGATTGAAAGCATGTTCAACTGTAAATAGTGTCACTATGCAGGCTACTGTGTATGAATGAGTTACAAGCCCCTTGTACTGTCTTTCCATAGCGTGAAGGTTTAGCAGTACCGATGTACTGTTACTTCTTTTCTTTGGGTGCCTAGACTAGTGACAACGAAAAGTTCAAGAACTGGATGCATCTTGTTTTCCACTTCAGGGGATAGATTTTAAGTCCTACTTTTTAACAAACACATTCGGTCACAACACAAATGGACACTTGGAATAATTTATTTTGACTTTTCATTATTCTACCGAGATGAAATTTCGCATATAAGTTTGTACTGCGTGGAAACACATTCATTAAAATTTCAGAAATTTGATAAATTAATGAAATAAAAGTTTTGTTTAGATTCCTGTTATAGCCCTAAGGGACTTAGGGGAACTAACAATTAGTTGAAACTTTTATTTTTCCTATTACTGAGTATCAGTAATGTCCCTTTTGCAAATGAAAAGGTAAGACGACAAATCATGGAAAATAAAATAAGAATGTCTTTATTTGAACATAAAGATTCGCTATTTATTAATTTGTTTGTATTCCTTATTTAGTGATCACTTTTATTAGAAATGTTTTCCTGTTCATAGATATTTATGTCTAAATCTGTGCTGGGAAATGTCCATAGTCCCTAATGACTGACTGTAATTAAAACTCCCCAAAAATAGCAACCTGGCAACAACCGGAGATGCATCCCCCCCCCTCTTAGTTCCAGGTAAATTTCAGTATTGCTCTGTAACGACGACTTCAACTAGCCGCAGACAAAAGGCTCACAAAAGAGCTGGCAGGCTTCTAAAAAGGCAGATCATGAACTGGGCAGACCTTCATCCTGCGAACCATCATCGAGCAAAGCCTGGAATACCAACAAAAGCTGAGAATCATTCTAGAAAACAACAAGACTCTATGGCATTCCGCAACAATTTGCCCAGTCTCTCCGACAAATCTCTCCGACAAATCATCAAGCTGTTGTGTTAGAACAGATGATGGAATAACGAAGTTCTTCAACATTGAGACCCGTGTGAGATAAGGCAAGCTTGTAGCTTATCTCCATTTTACTTTCTGCTAGCCATCGGCTATGTCATGAAACAAAACAACACATGAATTAGACTGCATCCGGATATCCTCTGGCATGAAACAAGCCAACAGACGGACGTTTACGAAACAGACGATATAGCAATACTCGAGACTACAATGAATACAATGAGCACTGCTCTCCATGGACTAATTTGTGCAGCGTTAGACCTCATATCTTAACGTTTTTCTACCTTACCTGTAGCTGACATGGACCAAAGGTTTGAAACTTGCTTCCCCCCCCTTTTTTTTTTTCAATAAGCTTCCATACAATCAAAAAGAACATTCACATTTACTTGTTTACAACTTATTGAACTTAGTTAGCCTTTCAAAGTCTTTTGTGTGTTTGTGTCTGTAATGTCCTCAGAGCGACTACATTATGTTTATAAACTTGCTATATGTATTTAATTATTATTGTTAGTATTATTATTCACGGCAATTGTCACAGCCGTGAAATGCTTTTACGTTAACGACCACCGCCCTTAAAATTGTGATTTACTGAATCCCTTTGAAAATGTTACATTCTAATTTTGTTTTTATTTCAAATCTTCACTAAACGAAAATTTGTTTTGTTTGACCTGATTTCCATAGCGTCACGTCTGCACGTGGAGCCTACAACAAAGGCTGACCTTCATGTAAGCGTTTTTAATTGATTGGCCGAGCGCTGCCAGAACTGGTGCGAGAGTGGACACTCCATGATTGGCTGGACAAGTGGACGCAATGAGTGAAAGGACCAAGTGGCTAATAAGCCGAGGATGACTCATACCTACTGTTGAAGGTCCAGTTTAACCGATAGCTCCTTGCCAAATTAGGTTAACAGCATCACTAAATGAATTATATTGTTTGCTAGTCAATGCTATTTTATTCACAAGAATGTCACTGACCAGACAGAAACAACAATTGAAATCCTTCTGGTGGTTCTATGTAGACTATACATGGTTAGATCTTTTAATATCATACTTCAAACAGTCCATAATAATAAATCTATAATAAAAATGTACATATAATTACTTGTGTCCAATTTAAATATTAGTGTCATTAGCAAACCATACTTTTCCTTATGTGAAATGAAGTTATCTCCCTTAGATTGAAAATTACTTCGTCCTAATTTAAAGCTGTGGAACGCAATGTGTTAAAATATTTGAAAAAAAAAATAAAATACACATAATTCGTTATTCATATTGTACGATCTGTTAATGTCACGTGGCATGTGGTCGTTTCATCTTTAGCCACCAAGCTGGTTGAGGCTCCAATAAACGAAATAAGCCTCTAGGAATAAAAAGTCGTATTCTATAACATTATAGAAACAAGTGAAGTCCCTTTGGTAAGTTTTATTGGCACTGAATAAATATATAAGGTGTTGAATATAGGTAAGTGAGTTAATTGTGACCATAAATTCTATATGTCTAATCAAATGTTTACAAAGAAAGAAATTTTAAAAAGATTCGGGACACGAATTTTGAAATTTCAGGTCAAGGAAAATTTGCTCATTCTCGTTGACCGATTTCTTTCCTGGCAAAGATGTGACCTACTTAAAAAAAACTTCCTGGCAAAGACGTGACCTACTTAACGAACTTTGGTGTCATAAGTTGTTGAAAACTTCTGCGATGGTTTTTATTTAGAAATGAAATTTTGTGGGAAGAAAACAAAACCCAAGTCGACAACGTCATTGTTTAAACACAGATGAAACAGACGAATTCATGCATGTAATTAAGACATCAGTCAAACACAGAACAATATTTACTTTTTAATTGTTGGTCTCTAAGAACTTGTATCCACTATCCAGTGAAGAACTTTGTTGTTGGTCTCTAAGAACTTGTATCCACTATTCAGTGAAGAACTTTGTTGTTGGTCTCTAAGAACTTGTATCCACTATTCAGTGAAGAACTTTGTTTTTGGTCTCGAAGAACTTGTATCCACTATTCAGTGAAGAACTTTGTTGTTGGTCTCTAAGAACTTGTATCCACTATCCAGTGAAGAACTTTGTTGTTGGTCTCTAAGAACTTGTATCCACTATCCAGTGAAGAACTTTGTTGTTGGTCTCTAAGAACTTGTATCCACTATCCAGTGAAGAACTTTGTTGTTGGTCTCTAAGAACTTGTATCCACTATCCAGTGAAGAACTTTGTGTCTAGCGTCAAAAGAAAGGCTTGAAAAATAAATGTGTACATTTACAGAGGCAGACAGAGAAAGCGATGGGAAAACAACATAAAAGAATGGACGGGCCTGCCATTGAAAGAGGTTCTAACTAAGGCCAAAGACAGAGAGGAATGGGGAAAGACGGTCGACAAATCTTACATGGTGCCCCCATGGTCCAACAGACTAAGGGATAGGTAACGGCAGTGTTGTTTTTTTTTTGTGACGGTACGCACCGGTACAACGTACCGGCACCTTTTTCAATGTAGGGAAAATTTTTTACTTTTCTTGTATTTTAAAGTTTATTATTAATTTATTAGTAGTTAAAAGTTAGGCAATCCATCACTGAGTACCGGCACCTAATCATTGAGTACCGGCACCTAATCACTAAGTACCGGCACCTAATCACTGAGTACCGACACCTAGTCACTGAGTACCGACAACTAGTCACTGAGTACCGGCACCTATTTGTTTAAAAAAAAAAGCACGGGGTAAAGGTAAAACATCGTCTCATTCTGTACAATATTAATAAGGGAGATAACTTATAAGTATGTAAATTGAAATAGGTTTAGTGTTTGAATGTCTTTTAAAATACCGAATGTTTTTGTTTGTTTTCTGACCAATAAATAAATATTTAAAAAAGACAACGAAACAAAAACGTTTCTTTCCAGAACAGAAAGTAGCATACAAACAGAAGTCAGAAGCTGATCCAGTTCTTTGTTTCGAGACTGACCTTAACTCCATTATAAGAGAAAGCGATGGGAAAACAACATAAAAGAATGGACGGGCCTGCCATTGAAAGAGGTTCTATCCAAGGCAAAAGACAGAGAGGAATGGAGAAAGACGGTCGACAAATCTTGCATGGTGCCACGATAGTGAAACAGACTAAGGGATAGGGTAAAGGTAGAAAAAAGCATTGTAAAGTATGTAAACAGATAACATGGCTTTTCCCTTTCTTTCTAGCTTATGCATGTGTAGAAAACATAATACTTTGTTTTTATCTTCCTTTTTCAGTACATTGTGCCGCCTCTGTAAATGTACTAGTAGATCTACTGGTACAACGTGCCGCCTCTGTAAATGCACTAGTAGATCTACTGGTACAACGTGCCGCCTCTGTAAATGCACTAGTAGATCTACTGGTACAATGTGCCGCCTCTGTAAATGTACTAGTAGATCTACTGGTACAATGTGCCGCCTCTGTAAATGTACTAGTAGATCTACTGGTACAACGTGCCGCCTCTGTAAATGCACTAGTAGATCTACTGGTACAACGTGCCGCCTCTGTAAATGCACTAGTAGATCTACTGGTACAACGTGCCGCCTCTGTAAATGCACTAGTAGATCTACTGGTACAATGTGCCGCCTCTGTAAATGCACTAGTAGATCTACTGGTACAACGTGCCGCCTCTGTAAATGTACTAGTAGATCTACTGGTACAACGTGCCGCCTCTGTAAATGCACTAGTAGATCTACTGGTACAACGTGCCGCCTCTGTAAATGCACTAGTAGATCTACTGGTACAATGTGCCGCCTCTGTAAATGCACTAGTAGATCTACTGGTACAACGTGCCGCCTCTGTAAATGTACTAGTAGATCTACTGGTACAACGTGCCGCCTCTGTAAATGTACTAGTAGATCTACTGGTACAACGTGCCGCCTCTGTAAATGTACTAGTAGATCTACTGGTACAATGTGCCGCCTCTGTAAATGTACTAGTAGATCTACTGGTACAACGTGCCGCCTCTGTAAATGTACTAGTAGATCTACTGGTACAACGTGCCGCCTTTGTAAATGTACTAGTAGATCTACTGGTACAACGTGCCGCCTCTGTAAATGTACTAGTAGATCTACTGGTACAACGTGCCGCCTCTGTAAATGTACTAGTAGATCTACTGGTACAACGTGCCGCCTCTGTAAATGTACTAGTAGATCTACTGGTACAACGTGCCGCCTCTGTAAATGTACTAGTAGATCTACTGGTACAACGTGCCGCCTCTGTAAATGCACTAGTAGATCTACTGGTACAACGTGCCGCCTCTGTAAATGCACTAGTAGATCTACTGGTACAACGTGCCGCCTCTGTAAATGCACTAGTAGATCTACTGGTACAACGTGCCGCCTCTGTAAATGCACTAGTAGATCTACTGGTACAACGTGCCGCCTCTGTAAATGCACTAGTAGATCTACTGGTACAACGTGCCGCCTCTGTAAATGCACTAGTAGATCTACTGGTACAACGTGCCGCCTCTGTAAATGCACTAGTAGATCTACTGGTACAACGTGCCGCCTCTGTAAATGCACTAGTAGATCTACTGGTACAACGTGCCGCCTCTGTAAATGCACTAGTAGATCTACTGGTACAACGTGCCGCCTCTGTAAATGCACTAGTAGATCTACTGGTACAACGTGCCGCCTCTGTAAATGCACTAGTAGATCTACTGGTACAACGTGCCGCCTCTGTAAATGTACTAGTAGATCTACTGGTACAACGTGCCGCCTCTGTAAATGCACTAGTAGATCTACTGGTACAACGTGCCGCCTCTGTAAATGCACTAGTAGATCTACTGGTACAACGTGCCGCCTCTGTAAATGCACTAGTAGATCTACTGGTACAACGTGCCGCCTCTGTAAATGCACTAGTAGATCTACTGGTACAACGTGCCGCCTCTGTAAATGCACTAGTAGATCTACTGGTACAACGTGCCGCCTCTGTAAATGCACTAGTAGATCTACTGGTACAACGTGCCGCCTCTGTAAATGCACTAGTAGATCTACTGGTACAACGTGCCGCCTCTGTAAATGCACTAGTAGATCTACTGGTACAACGTGCCGCCTCTGTAAATGCACTAGTAGATCTACTGGTACAACGTGCCGCCTCTGTAAATGCACTAGTAGATCTACTGGTACAACGTGCCGCCTCTGTAAATGCACTAGTAGATCTACTGGTACAACGTGCCGCCTCTGTAAATGCACTAGTAGATCTACTGGTACAACGTGCCGCCTCTGTAAATGCACTAGTAGATCTACTGGTACAACGTGCCGCCTCTGTAAATGCACTAGTAGATCTACTGGTACAACGTGCCGCCTCTGTAAATGCACTAGTAGATCTACTGGTACAACGTGCCGCCTCTGTAAATGCACTAGTAGATCTACTGGTACAACGTGCCGCCTCTGTAAATGTACTAGTAGATCTACTGGTACAACGTGCCGCCTCTGTAAATGTACTAGTAGATCTACTGGTACAACGTGCCGCCTCTGTAAATGTACTAGTAGATCTACTGGTACAACGTGCCGCCTCTGTAAATGTACTAGTAGATCTACTGGTACAACGTGCCGCCTCTGTAAATGTACTAGTAGATCTACTGGTACTTAACGTTGTAAAATTGTTTTCATTGTAAATCTCAGCATTGAGGTCACGAGGCTGGACAACAAGGTCAACCCAGAACTTGGAGGGTTTGAACAAACAGACAGACCTCAGGTACGTGTGACGACAATCTGGCCACATTTCTTATATGACGTTCAAAAGACTCAAATTGCACCCGACCCTCCCCCCCCCCTTTTTACCCACCAAAATCTAAATTAAGAACTTGGAGATTACAAATGTAAACATTGGAGTCTACAATAAAAAAAAACATAGGTAAACATAGAAATGTAGACCGTGTCCTAGGATGAGTGAATGTGTGTGTGTGAAAGCGTGTGTGTGTGTGAGAGAGAAAGTGTGTGTGAGAGAGAGGGTTGTGGGAGCGGAGGAGGAAAGTAGATAAACTTTACTAGGCTCCTCCAATTTAAGCTTCGACTTTGAAAAAAAATTCACTTTGGATAATAGTTGACAAGATTCTAGAAATCGTGTAGGTTGACAACCTTGGCGTCTTTCTCGGTACACTGACGTTGCTAGAGGCACTGTTTGTTTGGCTGTTCCATTTAACGAGTTTATCAGTTCTGTTCAATGTATTCACGCTCTACGGCAACAAGGCAGATGGCCCAATGAAATTCATTTTATTTTGGGGAGTTTGTTTGAATCACTTAGTGCTGTATGCTGAAGTAATACACAACCGTTACGTTTTGTTCCAGTCCAATGTTGTTACAGGTTATGTAAGCTGATGTGTGTGTGTGTGTGTGTGTAGGGAGGAAGGCTGGGCTGTAATTAATTCATACTAATACATTTAAACTCATTGTATTTTTTTATTTTACCTTTATTGTGTATATGTTTTCTTCATACATGCCACGGGATGAATGGGGCTATACATTGAACGTCTGAGAACTCTTTACTTTGTTAATAATATATACTAATTATTTATATTTTAACCAATGTTTGTAAGATTTTGTAGTTTTCTAGTATGTTGGCCGAATTGGTATGGTGGTGGTGGGGGGCGATTGCGTCGATAATCGTAATTCACTCCCCCCCCCACCCAGGGCAAGATGGGAGTCAGAAGTGAAATCACCGATGATGTTTCTGGTAAAAAAACAACAACACAAAAAAAAAACAATATCCAAACTTTTCTTTACTCTAAAAAGTTTTTACCAATTTTATATTAACTCACTCCGTCAGTTTGTCTGTCTGTATGGTGCACTGTCTGTATAGTACACTGTCTGTATGGTGCACTGTCTGTATTTTTGTGCACATTATTTCTCCCAAGTCTCGGATCAAGCTGAAACTTTGTACACTTATTCATTGTCCCTAATAATCGATAAAACAAAATTAATTAATCAATTAATTAGCGGTAATTAATTAATTTTGTTTTATATATATTTGCATACATTGACGATTAGGTTATGTGGCTGTAAATGTGCTGTTCGTTCCATTTTAAAAGCATTTTTGTTGTTTTAAAAAAGGTCTATCGAATACTTTTCTTGTTTTACTCTCGAAACGTTTATTTGCATTCAATGTATGAAATTTGAGAATCCCTGCAGTTAGCACAAACAAATGTCTATAAATAAAATAAATACATTTGCAGATAGATAAATGAGATCAAGGTAATACAAGCAATACCTCCAATGTGTTTACGTTAACAGGGGCGGAGAGCTGATGCACTTCTGACTTCCAGTTTTTTGTTTCTAAAGAAAGAGAGTTTTCTCTATCTTTCAATTGCATTTGAAAAACAGTTTTGTTCCGCGCGGTTTACATTTAGCAAGTTAACATTTTGTTTTCCCTTGCTTGCTACATTTCTAAACATTTGATAACAAACATTTAAATACGAAACACAAAGGTTAACATAAACACAAATAATGAAAGTCAATTCGAGTTCTATACATGCAAACAGACCAGCTCCCCCTCCCCCCACTTCCGTATAAATAATGTCAATTATTAGTTATTTAAAGAAAAAGATTGACTATGGGACTAACAAACAAAAATACCCAACTATTAAAAGTGGTCACACGGAAATGTAATCGGTAATTAGAAAGTTTCAACAAGGAAACTCGATATTAAGTTATTTTAACTTTTTAACCAAAACGAAATAATGAATTATAATTATATCAACAACTTTTAAAAGGAAGTTTTTATCAAACTTGGTTAGGAATTCTGAGAGCCCAATAGGAAAACATATGGACCTTACAAAAGAAAGACAATGTATTAAACATTAAGAACACATTTTAAAAGTAAACATTGAAAAAAAAAAGGAAATACATTGTTTCGAAACTCTTCTGATTGACTTCCTAAATGTCACTTTGAATGCTTGGTGGCTGAGTTCAAATCCAGGTGGAGTCAGTCAGGTTAATTTATTTGTCCAGTCTGGTCAAATAGATTCACCACGTCCAGTCTGGTCAAATAGATTCAATATGTCCAGCCTGGTCAAATAGATTCACTACGTCCAGTCTGGTCAAATAGATTCACTACGTCCAGTCTGGTCAAATAGATTCACTACGTAAAGTCTGTTCAAATAGATTCAATATGTCCAGCCTAGTCAAATAGATTCCCTACGTCCAGCTTGGTCAAATAGATTCCCTACGTCCAGCCTGGTCAAATAGATTCGCTACGTCCAGCCTAGTCAAATAGATTCACTATGTCCAGTCTGGTCAAATAGATTCACTATGTCCAGTCTGGTCAAACAGATTCACTATGTCCAGTCTGGTCTAATAGATTCACTACGTCCAGCCTTGTCAAATACATTCACTATGTCCAGTCTGGTCTAATAGATTCACTACGTCCAGCCTGGTCAAACAGATTCACTATGTCCAGTCTGGTCAAATAGATTCACTACCTAGAGCCTAGTCAAATAGATTCACTATGTCCAGTCTGGTCAAATAGATTCACTACCTAGAGCCTAGTCAAATAGATTCACTACGTCCAGCCTGGTCAAATAGATTCACTATGTCCAGTCTGGTCAAATAGACTCACTACGTCCAGCCTGGTCAAATAGATTCACTATGTCCAGTCTGGTCAAATACATTCACTACCTAGAGCCTAGTCAAATAGATTCACTATGTCCAGTCTGGTCAAATAGATTCACTACCTAGAGCCTAGTCAAATAGATTCACTACGTCCAGCCTGGTCAAATAGATTCACTATGTCCAGTCTGGTCAAATAGATTCACTACGTCTAGCCTGGTCAAATAGATTCACTACGTCCAGCCTGTCAAATAGATTCACTATGTCCAGCCTGTCAAATAGATTCACTACGTCCAGCCTGTCAAATAGATTCACTGCGTCCAGTCTGGTCAAATAGATTCACTATGTCCAGCCTGGTCAAATAGATTCACTATGTCCAGTCTGGTCAAATAGATTCACTATGTCCAGCCTGGTCAAATAGATTCACTACGTTCAGTCTGGTCAAATAGATTCACTACCTAGAGCCTAGTCAAATAGATTCCATATGTACAGATGACTATTTGATATCCAGATAAAGCTGAGCTGATAATCCATTTTCGTAGGGACAAGAAGGAAAAATGATATTGTTTCTGTAGCTGGAGAGACTATTGAAATTGTGCAAACCTTTAAATACCTTGGTACTATCCTAGACAATAAACTAAATTTTCAATATCGCTGCCTGGTATGGCAATCTGAGCATTAAAAATAAAAATAAACTTTATAGAATCCTAAATGCTGCTGGTAAAATCATTGGCAAAAAAAAAACCTCATTTGGGCAGTTGTTTGAGACAAACATCTATAAAAAAGCAAACAAGATCCTCGAAATAAAGAATCACCCTTTGTGTCAGGATTTTGTGATTTTACCATCACAAAAGAGATACAAGACACCGATAGCAAAGACAAACAGACACAAACACTCTTTTGTTCCCCTGGCAATCAAATCATTAAATAAGAACAATCTGGTATAAACTTTGTCACATGTAAATTATGAGTGAGTCTGGTGTGATTGTACACTTTGGTTTCTTATAGTTATAATGTTTTTTGTTTGGTGTAATGCACAAATTGTAAGACAAATTTCCATACGGATAATAAAGATTATTATTATTATTATTATTATTATTATTATTATTTGATATCCAGATAAATCTGAGCTGACTATTTGATATCCAGATAAAGCTGAGCTGACTAGTTGATATCCAGATAAAACTGAGCTGACTATTTGATATCCAGATAAAACTGAGCTGACTATTTGATATTCAGATAAAGCTGAGCTGACTAGTTGATATCCATATAAAGCTGAGCTGACTATTTGATATCCAGATAAATCTGAGCTGACATTTTGATATCCAGATAAAACTGAGCTGACTATTTGATATCCAGATAAAACTGAGCTGACTAGTTGATATCCAGATAAAGCTGAGCTGACTATTTGATATCCAGATAAATCTGAGCTGACATTTTGATATCCAGATAAAACTGAGCTGACTATTTGATATCCAGATAAAACTGAGCTGACTAGTTGATATCCAGATAAAGCTGAGCTGACTATTTGATATCCAGATAAATCTGAGCTGACATTTTGATATCCAGATAAAACTGAGCTGACTATTTGATATCCAGATAAAACTGAGCTGACTATTTGATATCCAGAAAAAACTGAGCTGACTATTTGATATCCAGATAAAGTCTTGACAATAAAACTTGCTTTCAGTATCCGATTGAATTACCTCATGTCAGGGGATAAAGGGGAGGGGGTCATTGATACATGTAAAATAATTAACTTAAGATATTTTAACACCTAATTCCACTGCAACTCAATGCATTATATAATACCCACATTCCTTTGATTATTTCCACAATTTACTACTGTGAAATATACCATCTGCTAACCAGACTGTCCATTTTATATCAAATAGACCATCAACTCTAACTTATATTCACACTAGACATATGTTACCCGCGACCCGCGGGTCTTTATTTGCGCATTACTGTCGATATAGTCACTGAGAGTGTTTTGTAAACAATTAAACGAAATAATAATGTAATAAGTAAAGCGAATGTGTCAATGTAAAAATAGTGTGAATGAAGCTATGAAATCAAAATAGCTAATAGGCTTAAATCCATTTTTTTCAAATTAAAACATTTGCTTTTAGGCCTACATATATTTGATTAAAATTTGAGATGAATAGACTAAATTTTGTATGTTCATGTGTTAAAGTATAAAGTAGATCTTGAGGTAGACATAGATCTAAATCTACACTAATCTAGAGTTAAAAATTGGCTTTTATAGAGTTCATTCTGTGTTGCGCATGCGTGACCTTTTTTCATGAATGAATATAGACCTATCTCAACACTGCTACGCAACTTTAGCGAACAGCGAACGAATGTATTAAAAATGCTTTAGAAAAACAAATTTGAATGTTAAATTGATTAAAATATCAAATGAATGGACAATAATTAGTATGTTTATGTGTTAAAGCACAAAACTATCTTTGCGAAAAGAAGTTTTATCATCTTAGAGTTCAATAAGAGTTTTAGACCTAGACCTAGGAATAGACTCAGTAGAGAGATGTGTTAATGTGTAACCAATTGGTATTGTCTAATGAAAGAATGTTCGCCAGAAAATCTGTAATCACAGATATCAGGAACTAATTTATGTAGAAAATGCTTTTGAAACACAAACTTGAAGGTTAATTTTATTATATAATGAAATCAATGGATCTTTTTTTTGTATTTTCATGTGTCAAAGTAAAAAACTATCTGAGCAAAGTGTGTTTCTTAAAATTAGATCTAGGTCTAAATTCTTTCGATCTTTTCTCATGTCAACATTGTAGACATGGCCTAGATCCATAAAATACTATAGCTGTAATAGAGTCGGACAACTTTTTTTTGAGGGTCTTAAGTTTGTTTTAGGGCTACAATACATACACTACGGTCTAAGTTAGTACCGAAGGAACATTCCTGCCTAGTTTTATCAAGATTGGTCAAGCGGTTTTGATGTCTATAAGTAACATACATACACCTCACATTCTACTTTATAATATAGACTAGCCTGACATTACCCGTCTCCTGCGGGTCTAAGTTTGTGTTTACTAATCTAGTGGATTATATTTAGATGTATGTTAAACTTAGCTAATGATCCTTTCAAGTTTTTTCTCTTTCGCTACGAAAATAAAATTAGTTTGCGAAAATGGGTTTACCCGAAGCCGATACATTCATATCTATTAAAAACGAAAAGAGCGATAGCTTTGTTAAATGAATGGGATTATAAAGTGAACAATTAAAAGAAATAATTTTTAGTACGCGATTCATGAATGAATATAGATCTAGGCCTATCTCAACTGGGCTTCGCAGCTTTCGTAAACGAATGTAGCTTTAGAAAACCAAATTTGAATGTTTATTTGATCAAAATATGAAATGAATGGACTTTAATTAATATGTTTATGTGTTAAAGTATAAAACTATCTGTGCGAAGAGAAGTTTTATCATCTTAGTGTTGAATTAGAGTTTTAGATCTAGGGATGGGATTATAAAGTAAACAATTAAACGAATTAATATTTAGTACGCTATTCATTACGGTATTGTCTAATGAAAGAATGTTCGTCAGGAAATCTGTAGTCACAGTTATAAGGAACTAATTTATGTAAAAAATGCTTTTGAAACACAAAATTGAAGGTTAATTTTATTATATAATGAAATTAATGGATCTTCTTTTGTATTTTCATGTGTCAAAGTAAAAAACTATCTGCGCAAAGTGTATTTCTTAAAATTAAATCTAGGTCTAAATCCTTTCTATCTTTTCTCATGTCAACATTGTAGACATGGCCTAGATTCATAAAATACTATAGCTGTAATAGAGTCGGACAACTTAATTTTTTTTTAGGGTCTTAAGTTTGTCTTAGGGCTACAATACATACACTACGGTCTAAGTTATTACCCAAGGAACATTCCTGTCTAGTTTTATCAAGATTGGTCAAGCGGTTTTGATGTCTATAAGTAACATACATCCATACACCTCACATTCTACTTTATAATATAGATATGAAAGTATGAGTTTTTTTTTGATGACGTAATTCCACGCAGAAATAGTTGACAGAAATCTCCAACCCCAATATTTGCTTGTGATACAAGTCATACCTTCTGTTTCTAAAGACCTCTCGGTCGACTGCTGACCTTAAAGTGCTCCAGCTCTCATCCCCCCTTTCCTAAGTTTGAAGGTTCCAATAAAAGAGAATTAATTCCACCCGGGTCTCGGTCATGATAGTGTCAATATGTGTCTCCATTAGACAGTTGTCACAAAATGTCACCTCATTCGGGCAGCGAAATGTCACGCTCGACTATGTTCTGATATCATCTCTTGTTCTATGTTCTGATTTAATTATTGATAAACACTTGCAACACATGGCCGGTTTTGGTACAAGCGTTGTTTTTTTTTAATTTGACATGCATCAACTGTCTTTGTTTTTATGAATTAGTGTGTGTGTGTGATGTATCCGTGTGACATTAAATTTGAATTTAATTTCAATTTCTAAATAGATTGAGTTGTTAGAAAACATCTACACTGACTAGACTGAGAAGTATTGATATGCACTGAACATAGACACACTTTACACTGACTAGACTGTGAAGTATTGATATGCACTGAACATAGACACACTTTACACAGACTAGACTGTGAAGTATTGATATGCACTGTACATAGACACACTTTACACAGACTAGACTGTGAAGTATTGATATACACTGTACATAGACACACTTTACACAGACTAGACTGTGAAGTATTGATATACACTGTACATAGACACACTTTACACAGACTAGACTGTGAAGTATTGATATGCACTGTACATAGACACACTTTACACAGACTAGAATCTGTAGTATTGAAGCACTTCTATACAGACTAGACTATGGGGTATTTATATACACTGTACATAGAGAGACTACCTGAAAAGTAGTTATAAAACCACAGGAATAGCAAGATGTTTATTTTGTGACTTTAAGGAAAACTGTCAATTCTCCATGTTATTAAATTGGATTGGCTGATTTCCTTTGATTCCTGATGATTATATATGCCCAACCTATGACCGCATCTGTGTATCAAGGATTGGCCTCTTTAGTCACACAAGAAGTTGCAAAGGGAAAAGATCGTCTCTCGAGACGTAAAATGCCACAGATCCAAAGTTTGAATAATCGTAAATATTTTTGAAAAATCTATTCATTACAATTTGTTTGCATTGAACTATAGATAAATGTATATTACGATCTACAATTCTAAATTATAGGCAAGTTAGTTCCAAAATAAAACCAACTCGGATTTGTACGAAACATAACATTAGCGCTGAGGGGAAAAGTCTAGAACTAGAATACAAGTTTGGAAACAGAAATATAGTTGGCCTCCAGACGTTGAACGACTGTGGTCTATCTAGTTGAACACTTTTTCATTTCACTGTCAAACTCTATTCTAGAGAGACATTCCTGTCCACATATGACGCAGATAAAAGTGACATTTGCTTTGGGAATACAGAGTCAAGTCATTTTTCATTTGGCATTTCTTCCAGAGTTGAGCTCAATGATTTTCACTCTCCACAGTTTTCTTTATCCTCTTCTCTCTCCATCGATACATCGCTGTTCACAAAGCTTTGAGATCCCGTTAGATAACACCCACATAGTGGAGCTGGGCACGACCAGTTTGTCTTGTGCCCCTCACAAGTTGTCCACAAAGATGACATTAGTTACACGTTTGCCCTCCATCTGGCGCAGGCGGCGTTTTCTGAAGAGTGTATAGTTTGTAGGAATACAAGTTCAAGCGAGTATCTTGACATGTGATTTTCAGGATCCGTCGGAGGTAGTGCTTGTGAAGCGAATTGACTATTTGGTCTTGCTTTGCATAAGTAGTTTCATTACTGACAGCAGCACAGTAGAATGCTAAATGCATATCCATTATAGATCTCCATTTTGGCCTTCCTAGTGACTTCTGGTTTTGCCAAACCTTTGGTTTAAATCCAGTAAAGGTGGACGCAGCGTTCTCAAAAGCGTTTTTTTTTTTAAATCTTCTCATCCAGGAACAGTCCATGCTGAACTGTGGAGCCTAGGTAACAGAATTTATATACTGCATCTAGCTTGTTTTTATCAAAAACTAGACTAAAGGCTTGACCACTTGTGTTAACTTACAGAAATGTTAAAAGTTTGTTTTTAAAGTGTTTGTCACAATAAATGTCATTTTATTTTTGTAAGACGGAATACAAACATGGTTTAGAGTCGATGTAACCATAATTGACTGGAAATAAAACTTTTCATTGACAGAAAAAAAAGCCTATTTATGTGCTTTAAAAACTCCAATTGTCCAAATGTGTATCATGGTTGTCAAAATGTGTATCATGGTTGTCAAAATGTGTATCATAATTGTCAAATTTCGTATCGTGATATTTTTTTAAAAATGTTTTCTTTGATTCGTTGCCTCCAGGGGCGGCTAAATTTCCTATTTAGTCAATGTCTAAAAAAAATGCTATTTTTAAATATTTGTATTACTTATGTTTAAATATATAATTAAACAAGATTTCCACCAATCAACTGGCAGCCAGGCGGTCTCCGGTCTAAGTCAGTGAGAGAAATGAAAACGAGACCTGGGAGAGAGTTAAGTTTTGAGAGTGAGCTCTGTAAGCTGACTACTTGACACAGAACGTGAGTCACTTTGCTGCGGACGTGTGAAAATGCTATTTGACAATGGCAGACGATTCAAGAACAGTTATCACACTAGATCTAAATACTGTCAGTAGTGGGGTGTGAGATACTAGTAGTGTGCCTCAAGTCAATACATCGTTATATCGTTATAAACATCATTTAGTATCGAACATTGTTGTACGGAATATGAATATCATTGTGACAAAACGATTCTGATAGATTAGAGTATCCATTCAACTTTTCAACTTTTTTAAAGCTAGGAACTTTGGGAATTAATAACGATACACATATTTTAACAAGTTTGTCCCAATGTTTATTTGAAGAAAAACAAAATGAAACAAAAAAGATTATTGAGACCTTCAGTTGTTTTTGTGGTTGAAACATTGGGCAACAAGTGAATCGTTAGAGCTAATTGATTGGCCAGTCAACTTATAGGTGTGCATTAATTAGATTAGCAGAGTGGGTTAGTGGACTTGGTGAGTCAGAGACGGAGAAAAAGTAGAGACAGAGTCAGAGAGAATGTAGCGATAGAGAGAGAGAGAAAGATAGAGAGAAAGATAGGAGCGACAAAGAAAGATAGTGAGAGAGAGAGAGAAAATGAAGCAATAGAGAGAGAAAGAGATAGGAGAAACAAAGAAAGAGAGAGAGAGAAAGTAGTTTCAGAGATAGAGAGAAAGAGGGATAAAGAGGTTATCTAATTAACCAAGCCTCATATCTCACAGATTACTTGTTGCCAAGACACAGGGCGCTTTGTTGGGCGCATTTTCCCCCCATCCTGATCCTGGGAGACTTTCGCCCTTCCTTATTTCTGTGTTTATACAACAGTCATCTGTTCCACGGCACTGTGATCCAAATATGACGTCATCAGTAAATCAGAAACGTGTGGTCCTTTCCCGCCTTTTTTTTAAAGACTCAGAACAAAAAACCAAACAAAATGATGAACCGTCGTGGCCAGTCCCCCACTCTCTGCTACCCCCAAACCCAGTCCCCCACTCTCTGCTACCTCCCCACACCCAGTCCTAGTCAATGGAAAAGAAATCGCCAAACGAAAGCGAAAAAGAAAGACTCTGTAAAGATTAACATTCATTGTCATCGTCATTGTTTAAACCTTGGCTTGCGTCTTGTGAGGGATGTGAGGACGTGAGCAACCAAAGTCTTCCACCCTCTTCAGTTTAAGACAGTCCGCAAAAGAGAGTGAAGAGTCAAGCCGATCACGTGACGAGCTACAACTAGCGTTTTCTTCTGACCACCTTGTTTGATTCATCTTGTGCAGGGGATCAAGACTGACAGAGCTCTAAAACAAAATCAGTTTCTGTCTTTTCACAGTAGCTCGGAGATCCTACAACCGAAAATGAATTCAATAAATGACCTTTTCAGGAATGTTCTGTAAAATGACCTTGGCACATATCGATAATTTTTGGCGCCAATGTGAAAGGATCAGAAAGGATTTAAACAGCCATCGGTAATTTATTATGTACAAGGGTTTTTTTTTTATATTATACGATAAAATCTGTTTATATCAGACAAGCCCAAAGCCCAAAGCCGAAAGCCCAAAGCCCAACTTTAGACTCAGGCCAAGTTAAGAGTACAAGTCCATGTCTTATAATTTTGTTTTTGAAGTCACAAAATGTTTTTACAACTCACTCTGTCTGTCTGTCTGTCAGTGAAAAGAGTGTACATGTTATTTCTCCCACACCCAATCTCGGATTAAGCTGAAATTTTGCAGAATTATTTCTTTTACCTGGCAACACAAGAATCAATAAACAAAATAACCAATTTGTTAATTAACTATTGGTAATTAATAATTGTGTTTGATGTCTTGAACAAGGGAAAGAAATCATACTAGACAGATGTGATGGTATAAGTTGAATTAGTTCCCTTGAGGACTCGCGTCCTGGGTGAGTATTTTATTTATGCATTTAAAACACGATCATACCCCCTTCCTTCCCCTCCCTTTCACATCTGGTCCATCTGGTCCAGACAAGTGATAGGATCATAGCGCATTTAGAAAGCTAAACAAAAACAATTGGTAAAAAAAATTTCTAATCGCACAGATTTATTAAGTCTCGACTAGTGATGGGAGTAGTAATATGGATGATCAAAACTAATTGATACAATTACACTTAATATAAGCTTTTTTTTTTTAAAAAAGTATTTTCTTATGTTTTTCTAGTTTGTCATATGGTGTTCGTGGCCAAGACGTGTGTTATCTACTATATATAGATCCACTTGACAGGGCTTAGAGGCTTAGAGGCATGGAACGGTCTCATGGTCGACCATGAGTTTTAAATCGATGTCTACATTTTGGTTTTAAAGACTCTGTGCTGTGGAATAGTCGCGGTTGTTTCGGTCATGGCAGATACGCTGTTTGGATTGTTTTATAAAGATTACAACTTGCTAAGGACTGACTCATTAAAGTATGGATTGGATGTAGGTCAAGGTAGTCCTGAAAATGGTATAATAAGATATTTTTAAAAAATTGGTTTAAAAGCAAGATAGGTGTATGTGTTTGGGGTGGGGTGGGGTGGGGGGCTAAGCAACCTAATTTAGTACCCGTTTCATACTATGTTTGTTCTCTATTTGACTTAGTTTCTGAAGATAGAATGTGTCTCTGTGCACATTGACCTGATCCCAGGGTCTGACACCAAGAGTTTAGAGAATCAAACTAGACCAAAGAACTGTGTGAATCGTAGAATGTATGGAAAGTTCTGTTTGATTTTAGGTGGTGTGAGGGAGCTGAGAGTTAAAGGGGGGAGAGGGCTAAATAGGTTAGAGGAGGAAAAGGGGGGGGGGCGAGATTCGCTTCTATAGCAGTCGTAATTTTAAAACTTTGGAGTTATCTTACATAATGACGTCATATGCATATGCTTTTTTTTTTCTCGAGTTAGTTTTTGTCCTGATATCTTTGTGACTTATGTCACACATTCTTTCAGGCAATGGTTCTCACATTATGTTGACTAATAGTGGAATTAGCGACAACTGGTCATTAAGAAGAGAGTTAGCCTTTGCATGTCAAATGTGTGACCAAAAAAATACAACGCGTGAATGAACAGATAGTATGAATTACGGAATGATAAGGTATCAATATTTGGAGGTACCCACTGTTTAGGGATGACTTTCACCTTTAGATCCAAAACTAAAACAAAAACATATAAAAATGCTCTTTTTTTTACCATTACTCCTTTGCTTTGAAAGTATGTGAATTTTAGTTACAAGAACATTTTTTTAATACAAGGAGACAAACGCAGTCCGTGTTGTATGAGATTTTCAATTAAAAAGTCTGTTTCATTATTCTATAATAATTTTCAACACATCATTTATCTTTTGCAAGGTCTGCAAATGATG